>NW_026267282.1:210340-213832 GCF_000697945.3 Frankliniella occidentalis | reverse complement strand
CAGAAAAGTGTCGATTTCGGGCCCATTTTTGAATCAGTTCTGAGTCAGAAACTTGAAAACGATATCGTTCTGATATCGATTCGATATCGCTTAAAATTCATTTCGCACTGATGGGGTGGAATAGTTTGTTATTGAAGATAAAACCGCCGTGCGTCTCCATGCATTGCAGTAGACAAAGTAAATGATCTGGTTCGGAGTTTGTTGGTCACCCTGTGTGCGGCGACCACCCTTTGCTCATTTCGTTGGCAAATTCGTATCTCACGGCTTAAACGTACCACGATTAGCGATTCCTTTCACAAAAGATTCCAGGCGGCTGGGGTCATGAGATGATGAACTCGTTTCTGGGAGGGGGGAGAGTACATGTGTGTGTGTGAGTGTGAGTGACGTCGATTAAGGGTCTCGTTGCGTGCAATGTCCGGTCAAAGCAAAATGGCTAAGTATGGGATGGGCCTAAGGGAAAACATACATACCGGCTCGCACACACACAAACGCACGCGCGCTTGCACACACACACACACACACACACTCACACATACATGCAGAGCCAAATGTCGGTCGACCGTTACCAGGCGCGTGGCGTGGTACCCAAGTGGTGCCCAAGTGGTTGCCTGCATAGCAAAGGTCATCAGATTCCCCACGCACTATTATAACAACGTTGCAGTATCGCTTCCTGCCCGCGCCTGCTGCCCCTCGGCCCGAGCCCGAGCTCGGATATTAAAGAAACCGTCGGGAAACGTCGGGAACCGAACGCGTAAGGTGACTTAACTTTAAAGCAGCAGGCGAGGTTTCGTCTGAGGCAGAGCCAAACATTTGAAAGTTTTAGAGTATCTTAGAGGACACAAAAACGCCTCATGCAAATTCTGTCAGTTCTACGATAAGGGGGATAAAAAGGTCCAGGGAAACAAATTTTAAGCAAGAATCGATCTTGAAAGCTGATGATACAAAGTTAAGAATATGACTGTGTTCTAATTTATTCTGATATTTAGCCGGCATTTGTTTATGAGTGAGTGTCTCTTACCCTTACCCTACCCTAAAAGTCATAGAGGAATGGCACAAATTTAAAAAAAAAACTAGAAGAAGTAGGGTAAGTCCTCGCTGGCAAAACCAAAAAAGATGGTGTTTTGGAGGGATTAAGCTTTAGGATCCTTTGAAAAGGCTCTGAGTTGCGTCAAACAGCGCTAAATTTAGCACTTTTTGCACTGGCGAGCACCGGTAAATTGCATACGCTTTAATATTTGGATATAAAGAACAATAAAAAGGTGTTCGCAGTCAAAGAAGCGTTAAAATCCAGGGCAGCTTTAGACCCTGTATACAATGTGATCAAATTTACTGTTGAACACTTCAAAGTAAGTTCAACAGTGAAAGTGTGCACCGTGGAATTGAATACTATCATGTGCAGTTGCAACCTTTTTTGTGAGCGGCTTTGTAGTGCCTTTCTGGAGGCACTAAAGCATAAGCACCTTTGAGAGATGCTATATCGCACCTTTGTTTTGCAGCCCCCACCCCCTTAAAATCGCACATTGTGAGTACAGACCACTTCTTATAAAGTGCTCTATCTCAAACGGTTTATGACTTGAGCAACTTTGTATACGTTTCCAATGTGTTCAAAGGCGTTTGGAGCCTCGAACAAAACTTGACCCTCCCCATTTGGAATGTTGTGTCACACTTCCATGATTGTTTGAGACTCTTCTCTGCCCCGTTCTTCTCGCAATTTTTTATCGTGATTAATTATCTCACAACCTCTGTGATGTATTGTCGACTCAAGCCGCACCACTCCTCACACTTCCTTTCCCCTTCCCGGTTGTCAGAGTGCCATTCCTTTATGACCACAACAAGCAACAGCAGCAGCGCCCAAGCCGGGAGCAAAACGTTTTCACACGCAAAGAAATACATCCCAATGGGCATGCCAGCCTCCTGGCCTGACCCGGTCCAGCTCCTTCCGTGCGGGCCTACATACATAAATATAATACACACATCAAGAATACATTTTCGGCAGTTGGGTCAGTGGGTGACGACTGGACTGCCAAACCTGTCGGCGCAGACTGCCTCGAGGGCGCGGAGGAGGCTGTGGGGGGACGGCAGGTGCGAAAAACGAATAACACCCAAGTGAGAATGGAAGGGACAATGTATGGCTGCAGGAGCTATGCGGCGTAGCGAATCAGCAGCAACGGTACAAGAAGTAGGGGGCCAGCAGGCAGAAGGGAGGGGTACGTAAGTGTCCAGGCGAGCCGGCAGTGCACCGCTTCGACCAGGTTGCCTATCTCTCTGGCGGTGGTCACTACCACAGCGTTATGTTGCCTTGAAGCAAGTGCAACCGTACTAGAATTCCTCCGTATGTTAATTTTTCATGTCTACTAAGAAGTTTTTTTTTTTTGTTTTTTTTTGTTCTCTCTTTCTCTGAGAGAATAAGTTCGCACCTTAACAGGCGGTCGTAATGAAGTACACGCAACTGCAATACGCAAAACACGACTGGCTGGAAAGATGCTTGCCGTCTAGTGCCTAGTTGAGTCCGTGCTTGTGCAGTCGCTCCCGCCGAGCGGACCGTCGCTCCCACAGGTGAGTATTGACGGACTGACAGCTGGAGGGGGGAAGGAGAGCGGGAGAAGAGAGGGAGAGAGAGGGGAGGGGAGGGTCGTCGAACCCACCCGCATGGACCGACGGCGGCGTGGCGCTGCGCGGCGCGGTGCAGGAGATGCGAGAGGCCGGGCTGGGCAGACCTGTGCCTAGGTCCATGCCAAGGAGGCGGGAGCCAGGGCAGTAGCCACACTGACTCAAGTATAACCGTGTCTCGCGACGAACGCTGCCAGGGAAATTGCACAACACTATTATTATTGGCAAAACAACGACAGCAAATGTGTACAGTAGCACTGCTGAAAACAATGTGCAAATAATGCAGACATTTGTGTGCAACTTAGGCTTTCGCACATTACTTAGAGTTTAACTGAATTACACACTTCGGAATTTGCAAACGTTACAGGTTAGTTACCTTCACATTCGCAATTTTTTAAGGGTTTGCCCATCAACTGGCGTCTAGTTCAGGTCAACACCATGAAGTGAACAATCTTTGCACACTTACAACTGCACAACATTTGGAATTTGCAACTTTTTACATTTTTACATAAACCATCAGTAATGGTGCATTCTACTGCAAAATTGATTCCGAAAAAATGTGTACCGAAAATAGCCTGGACGTTCACACACGCACGCACTTACAGACAGTAGACAGCATTAGACACACTAAAATATTGTGAACTTTTTTTTATTGAGTTACGCACACAGTCTACCAGTTTGGTGTTACACGGACGTTTGTAACATGCACTTAAAAGTGGATGTCGCTTGCACACTAAAATTGACAGTGTAACATCGATGAGCACCTTCAGGTGAGCATCTCGTCGGGTGAGCACGCATCAGAAGCATCGAGCCCAGGCCGTAAAACGGAATATCGATTTTTAAAGGACTTCATGAGCCGAACGCACCCAAGTCCCCCCCCCC
>NW_026267282.1:195246-202995 GCF_000697945.3 Frankliniella occidentalis | reverse complement strand
ATAATAATAATAATGAGAAGAAGGAGAAAAAGAACAAGAAAAAGAAGAAGATGACGACGATAAAGTGTCAGACAGAATTTTTTTCCTCTAGAAAAGATACAAGCTTTAAATTTCCCGCCCTAACGGACTTTAAAGTAAGCATCATTGGCTAGCTAACGTGACATCGATGCCCGTTTCCAATAACGGCTGCCTCTTTGGCTGGTTGGCTGGCCAAGTGTGGGGTTCAGCGACAGCGACGCGAGAGAGAGAGAGAGAGAGAGAGAGAGAGAGAGAGAGAGAGAGAGAGAGAGATGGCCGTCGTCCGCAGGTCATCATTAAGGTCCACTCGCTAACTGGGCCCACCCCACGCCATCGGCCCGCATCCTCGTTTCCTTGCGAATCCGAGGAATTTGCCTCGTGCAAATAGAAGCGGGCTTTTTCGCTTGTCCCGCAAGGTTCATGCCCCGCGCGTGTGTGTTCGCTTATACGCGTATGTGTGTGTGTGTGTGTGCCGACCACTGGCTGCAAGCAGGACGAGTGCACCTGAAAAAGAGTTTTAGAAGTGCATGGCGAAAGGCAACCTTACCCTATTAGCTTGAACATTTGCGTCGCTTCCCTATTTATTGAAGATTCTGTCCTGTCCATTAGCAGCCACGCCCGATCACCCACTACAGCAGCGTACACTGCTCCCAAAGCGCATAACTAAGCCGAAGGCACACAAACATCAAAACAAACTGATGGCACGACATCCATCCCAAACCAAAAGTCGTGTCATACACATGACGGGGCTGACCCGCTTGCCCCGCTGCAGGCCCATTTCCCGTTGCTGCGAGACTGACAAATGAACCTTGCAGATGCCTACTGCACCGTAGCGATAGCACTGCATGCTAGACAAACCGAAAAAATGTATATAAAGAAAAAACTCTAACTCTCCGATGATTAGGGCCTCCAGCCTGGCGCCAATGGAAGGCGAGGCTCCAGGCGGCTCCGGGTGGCTCCAGGCGGCTCCAGGCAGCTTCAGGCCAGGCTCCAGTCATGCAGACCCTGTCCAGCTCGTTCAACTAATGCGCTCGCGGTGCGTCTGCATGCACTAGCTCGGCCGGTACGCATTTCGGATAATAAAAATGGAATAACGGGCCTCTGCAGATCTTTCTCTCTCTCTCTTTCTTTCCACTTTCTTTCCGTCTCTCCTCTCTCTCTCTCTCTCTCTCTCTCTCTCTCTCTCTCTCTCTCTCTCTCTGCCCTCACCCCACCTCTCTCTTAGGCTTTTCTTACTCCCCGAGCTGCACTCTATCGCATACATGTATGAGGTGGCGGTAACAAGAATTATCAGTTGTCTTTTTCTCTAAAACGCTTTAATTAAAGTTCCGAGGCAATGAAAAACAACCTCCAACCCTCTGTTTCTTTTTTCTTGTCTCACAAGATGTGCCACAGCTCTGTGCCTCCCTCAGCATCGAAGCTCTGCAGGTAGCTGAAGCTTGAATACGGAATCGCGAAAGTGGATGCCGGCCCGCGGCCACCGGCGCTGACAGCTGTGATTTTTATTTTCTTCATTCTTTTTTCTCTACTCCCCCTCCGCCACTTCCTTTATGGATTGGATATAGGCGTGCCGCCCCGTTTTGCTTCGCCTTGCAGACTCGAGTCCATCCGAGTCCGCCCGTCCGCCCGAAGCGAAGCGCTTCCGTTCTTATAGGCAGGCTCGTCTCACTATTGGCACTCTGGATCCGCCCGGGGCGCCGTACAGTAGCAGTTGTGTCACGGAGTACAATGGTTATGGAGGAACGGCTTTCAGCGTCGCGCGAGCTGCCGGCCGCGTGCCGAGTTGTTGTCTCGGCCGCCGGCCGCAGGCGAGCGCTGCGATCGCTCTGGCTCTGCCCCGGCCGGCTCTCCCACGGGGAGCAATGGGCAAGAAGCGGCGCGGCGCGCTTCGGTCGGCTCTAGCTCCTAAACTATTAGAGATAGGGGGTTGGTCAAAGCGAGCCGATTGTAGCTTAAGGTTCAAGCTTTCCATCGCCGTTAATATTTTTTCGATCCGACCCATACAGCCCGAACGCCGATCCGGCAAAGATTGCCTGGAGCGCGAGTCACTGGCTCCGCGGTGCAGCGCGCCCGGCCCGGCCCGCCCGGCGCGGCTTCCCTCGGCTCTAGCGCCTAAACCATTGAAGATAGAGGGTTGGTCAAAGCGAGCCGATTGAAGCTGAAGGTTCAAGCTTTCCATCGCTGTTAATATTTTTTCGATCCGACGCATACAGCTCGAACGCCGATCGGGCAAAGATTGCCGTGAGCGGTTCTGCTCGCCGCTCCGCCGCGCCTGAGCTCGCCCCGCGGTGAAGCAACGCCCGGTCCGGCCTGGCCGACGTTGCTTCCCTCGGCTCTTGCGCCTAAACCATTGAAGATAGAGGGTTGGTCAAAGCGAGCCGATTGAAGCTGAAGGTTCAAGCTTTCCATCGCTGCTAATATTTTTACGATCCGACCCATACAGCCCGAACGCCGGCCTGAATAAGATTGTCGCTCCGCGCGGGTGCGTTTGTAAGGCCGTCACTCACCTGCTCTAGCAGACCTTCATGTCATATTTTCGTTTTTTATGACTTTTCTTCATTAAAGCGCCGTATTTAGCGTGTGAGATTAAAATGTGGCAGATAGAGAGGTGTAATATAGTACTCTTTTTCCGATAACGATTGGTGAAGTGCTTTAATAGGCGGTAAATACATGTTCCATGAGATGAGAAGGGTGACAGCAGACGAAATGACAAGTTTTAGGGCCCAAAACAAACACAAATCAGAGAAAAACAACAACACTTAAAACAAAGGATGAACTGGGCGGGATAGAACTTATTATCACTAGAAATTCTAACAAGTTGAGGTTATTAATGAAAGAAAATGCCCACCTGTTTTGTGCCTCTGTGTAAATCAGGCTATGCATCCCAAACCAAGCAACTTGAGGCTGATGGATTGCCCAAAAAACATTTTTTTACACCTAAAAATGAGGTAGGATGATAAGTGTAGAAAGTCCAAAGGTCTCCACATTATTGTAGTCCCAGTATTGAAGTCTCTTGGCTTTGTTTCCTTTAAAGTAACGAAAGAAAATTGTTGAACATTTTGCTAATGGGGGATAAAATATTGATCACTGAAGTTTAGAGAAAATAATTATCTTTCATGTGTAGGCAAAGAATTTGTTGTTGTCAGTGAATGAGCTTCTACAGATAATGTACTATTTGACTTCAGTTATCATTATTTTACCTGGTCTGATCTAAAATTTCTTTGCCATCAAAGTAAAAGTTAAATTTCAAATACATTCTTTCAGGAACAGAGAGCTAGGTGGGCACTTATCATTAAGAGAAAGGACAAAGTTCTGACAATGAAATGTCGAGTTTGCTCTGATCATTTCATCGACGACCAAATTGAATATTTTTTTGAAACAAAGATGCCTGATGGAAGTATTCACAGGATCCCTAGAGATGTTGCCAAATTGAAACCAAATGCAGACCCCTCAATTTTTATCGGATACCCTGAATATTACAAGCCTTCTCAAACATGCAATAGAAAATCACCTAAAAAGAGACCACCACCACCAAAATCTGCTCCCAAAAATATTTCTAAGAGACAAATACTAGACAGTAATTTACCAACTGAACAAGATGAATTGACAGAACCGCCAGCTAAGGAACCAGATGATGTCGATACAAGCCAGGAGACAGTCTCCACTGAGCAGGTGTGGCCCCATTCTGACATAAGAAAATTGATATTGCCACCTGGTTGGATGTTCTGTGACTTAGGTAATGAGGAAGTAAGCATGGTGCATCTTGACAAAGACCTAAATACAGATAAGAGTATTACTTTTAAGAGTACAGAAAAGCCAGTTATTAAAATCAGTGGAAGAGTTGTTGACTTACCTGATATGGAATACATGGAAAATGACAGAAATGTCTCCACAGCCAAAAAAATTCTCAGTCATATGTCATTGCTTAAAATATGTGCAGGAACTGGAATGGAGAAAAAGAAATTTAGTGTACATTGCAGAGGTGGTGTAAGTAATCATGCCATTAGATGCCCTGAGTGCCATGCAGAGAAAAAGAGGTTGAAATTGAAAGAAGAAAGACAGGCCAAAATTAAGAAGAGGCAACAGGAAAAAATTATTAAACACAAAACACAGAAACAAAATTTGAAGAGATCAAAGGCTAATTTACTGGCAAAGGTATGTCCAACGTACAACTTCCCCTCCAAAAAGAGGGGGAGATGGGAAAATATGTGGCCCTTATTTTATCATGTTTTTTTTTTTACCCACCTTTTACTGTTGTTCTTTGTTCCAGATTAAAAAATACAAGAGGAAGATGCATGAAATACATATGGAGTGCCTGAAAAAGAAGAAAGAAATTATAGATGAAGCCATTAGTGAGCTACCTCAAGCCCAGCAAGAGGCAGTAAAAGCTTGCTTTGATGCAGCTAATAAAAAGGGACCAAGTGGACGCAGATATACAGTTGAATGGCTATATGAATGCTTATTAATGCGCATTAAAGACAAAAAACTGTATGAGCATATTAGAGCTCGTGAAATTTTGGTATTACCTTGTGCATCAACAATGCGTGGGTATCTGAAGCATTATGGGGGCACTTTTGGCTTTCAGCCACAAACATTAGAACTGATGAAGCAGAAAGCTGAAGGAATGAAACCAAGACAGAGGCGTGGTAGGTATTACTTGCATCTTACATTCATAAATTTTCCAATTTTCAATGTAAAAAATATTATTTTTTCCCACAGGAATGCTTCTGATAGATGAAATGCACACATCAAAGGGACTTTACTTTGACTCTTCAGTGCTAAAAGTTAAGGGCTTCAAAGATATGGGGGAAGACACCCACGAGGCTTTTGGAGAAGACTTTAAAGAAGATGTAGATGCTGCCATTGAAAAGCTCCCAGTAGACCCAAAAGCAGGTCAAAAAGCTAAGAGAAGAGAACTAAGAGCTGAGAAAAACAAGAACAAAAGAGACAAAAATTTGGGTGATCATGCACTTACGATTTCATTTCAGCCATTTATGGGCACTTGGGTGCAGCCTATCGGATGTTTTCTGACGAGGGGGAATGCTTCTGATGACGAGCTGACACATCTCGTTCTGGAGGCAGTCATCTTACTTGAGAAAAGCAACTACTTTGTGGATGGTGTGGTGACTGATGGCGCCTCGTGGAACAGGGCAATGTGGACGAAGTTTGGGGTAACAAAAGAAAATCCTCGGGCTGTCCATCCCTGCGATGAAGAAAGAAATCTGTGGTTTATCTCGGACTTCCCACACCTGATGAAATGTATGAGGAACTGCCTCTCAAATAAAAAAATTATTCTAGTAGGTAGCATTCGTACAACATGTTTATAATATTAAAATGTAGTAAATTTTTAACTGTACCTTTTAATTCAATTCAGACTCCCCACGGTGATGTCAAGCTTGAACACTGGGAAGCCATTCAGCAAGCTGAAGCCCTGCGCGCTGTTGGATTGAGAATGTGTCACAAACTGACACCTGATCACATCAATCCAAATCCCTGGCAAAAAATGAATGTTCGAATGGCTTGGGAGGTAACACACAGCAAGCTGCATAGCTTTATTACCTGCAAAAAAGGAATTAAGTTTTTGACTGACTTTAAACTTCCTATTTTTCAATCAACAGTTTTGGAGTAACTCCTGTGCATCAGCTATGGAGATTTACCGTGACTTGGGTTATGCAAAGCTGCATGGATGTGAGGGGTCTGTCAAGATGTGCAGATTAATTAACAATTTAGCAGACACCATGAACTCTAATAGACCACAAAATGCTATTAATCTGCAGTCACCACAGTTGCAAGTAATAAAAATTAATGAAACAACTCTGAAACTAACTATTTCTCTCAGGTGTCCTTTGACATGCTAAAAATTTTGCAAACCTTTTTTTTACAGGCAATTGATGATTTTTTAGAGTATTTCATAGCTTTGAAAGACTGGGCAAATAAAAAGCTACATGCTAGATTGGAGTTAGCAGAAAAAAGTAGAGTGGAGAATTTGAGGGCTCAAGGGAAGAAACCTAGAGGAAAATCAAAGGCTGTTCTAGAGGCTCAAGAGGATTACATTTTTTCTGACTCCACTGACATAGGACTAATTGTCTCTCTAAAAGCTGCAAAGGAGCTTATAGAGTTCCTAATAACCAAGTGTAACTACAAATATGTAATGACAGCTAGATTCAACCAAGATGCTTTGGAGGTAATACTACAATTAAACTACTGAAGGTAAATTTAATCTGTGAGTTAACAGCCTATGCTTTATGTGAAATTTAATTTTGTTAAATACAGAGGTTTTTTGGGTTGGTGAGGCAATCGTGTGGAGGCAATACTCACCCAGAGCCACGAGTATTTGCTCAGTTATTCCGCCTCTTGTCCATTTATTCTCTGGTGAAGCCAGTTCGTGGAAGTAACATAACTGGTGGGCAAATGGTCACAACACTTCTGAATCTAGAGGATCTAAATAGCAAAACAAAAGAAGAGAGAAAAGATGCACTCAGTAAGAAATTAGATGAAATAATATCAAATGGTAAAAACATTACATTTTATTAAGTCCATAAGTTACCTGTTACTGTCATGATTACTCACTTCCCTCTATTTTCATCAGGGGAAAATTTAGAAGACATACCAGAGTTGATGGAACATGTTGATCACAATTACATTGGAGAGACAATCGATGAATTTGCTCTGGCCTATGTTGGTGGATACGTTGCAAGACATGCCAAGAAATATTGCCATGACTGTGATGATTGCCTGAAAAGTTTGAGAAAAACAGAAAGTGAAGCAACAGATGTGGATATGTTCATCAAATTAAAATCAAAAGGTTACCTTACTTATCCATCTGACACACTGATCCACTTGTTACATCAACTTGAAGAAAAAATAATTTCTACAAGTCTTAATAATGAGCTTGAAGAAAATATTTTGTTTGTGGTGCTTGACAAATTACACAACATAAATGTTGAGTGTATTGGCTGTGACCTCCATAAGAGTGAGCTAACGAAGTCCATCATGAAATTCTTCTTGATTACTCGCATGCATTTTTTGACAAAAAGGTGGAATGAAAGAACCAAGGAGGCAAGGAAAACTCAGAAAGGCCATCGTAAGCAAGCTAACTTGTCATAAGAAATATAAAACTGTATCCTTTCATTTGCATTATTGGTATGCTATCATTTGTTGCTGTTTTAGGTATGCTCTTATTTTATTGTAAAAAGATTTTTATATCTTTAAATTATTTCTATTGATTATTTGAAATTTTATATGTTTTTTTTTTCATACATATGTTTTCTAAACATACCATATGATTGTACTAAATAAAGTACAAACTTACTTTGACAAATAGGCTTCATTTCCATCTTCACAGGCCAACCTCGGAAGCTTCATTCGTTATTAGCTCAACGCGCAACAGGTTTCACCCAATGCTTAGACAAACTCGCGAAAGTAATAGTAAATAATAGATATCACGTTCCATTTCATTTAAAATGATCAAAATAAACCTTTACTGAGAGAATTAAACATCGTTTACCGGCACCGACTTGTGATGGCTACGGATACGACATGTGTCAGTGTGCGGAGGAACAAACATGGCGTGGGAACCGTGGGAACTTGATTAGGGAATCGTGGGAACGGAACACCTGGACCGAGATGCTGTGGTTGCGTAGTATCTTACGACAATCTTGTCCAGGCTGGCGTTCGGGCTGTATGGGTCGGATCGTAAAAATATTAGCAGCGATGGAAAGCTTGAACCTT
>NW_026267282.1:188728-189036 GCF_000697945.3 Frankliniella occidentalis | reverse complement strand
TGTGACTGCCCGCACAGAACTAATCGCCATTTTCGGCTGTAAACAAGGCAAGTTTCCTGGTCGCTACACGGTAAAAATAATTTCGCATGTTTTAAGGAGAAATGGAAAAAGCATTAATGCTGGCGTCGGAAGGATGGAGAAAATTCCTATCCTGTTTCTAGAAAGGCCACGCCATCTACCAATGAAGAGTCGACCGCAACATTGGCTTACGCGGGAACAATCCTACGGCGTAGAAAAAAAAATGCACACAAATTGCAAGACCACACACAACGTAACACAGAACGAAACTAAGAGCAAATACACATCTA
>NW_026267282.1:186350-188678 GCF_000697945.3 Frankliniella occidentalis | reverse complement strand
CCGTGGGAGAGCCGGCCGGGGCAGAGCCAGAGCGATCGCAGCGCTCGCCTGCGGCCGGCGGCCGAGACAACAACTCGGCACGCGGCCGGCAGCTCCGCAGCCCTATCCCGCCCCCCGGGAGCCGTTCCTCCATAACCATTATACTCCGTGGTTGTGTAGAGGGTTACCGGGACCTGGCCCCATTAGACCACGCTGCTGCTCTTCGACACTCTCTTGAGGTTTCTTGCCGTTCTGATGACTCCGCAAGCAGCAGCAGTTATTTTAAAGACTGACTACATCGAAAGATTGAGTCTAGAAAGAGCAGTTCAGACCAGAAGGCTTGAAATCTTCACCGAGAAGTTATACTATGTTCCAGGCTTAATTTTTAGACTGTAAGTATGAAACTTTGTCTTTCCTCAATGAGGGTGGGCTTCCTACTTTCTGTCGTTTGGGAGATATGATAGCTGTGAAACTATACCATCACCGATGAGAACACTACCTATCAACTTGCCAATTGTTTCAAAGTATCTGACGGCTTAATATAAACTTATAAATAACTTACTTATTGCGCACAAATTTTGTACACGACAGCAGTGCAACAAATGTGCAAATACTTACGTGTGCAACTTATTTGCACATTAAATGGTGTTTAACTGAATTACACACTTCACAGTGTTGGAAAAACTAAACATTAGTCCAATTGTTCGAGAAATGTCAAGTGATTTGCACATCAATTGACACCTAGTTCAGAACGACACATCGACTCGGACAGTTTAAACTTTTGCAGACTACTTAAACTGCACATCATTTGGTGTTCAACATTTTACGTTTGTTCTGCAGTGGACTTCTGCTCAGCAATTGAGTTAAACCAATTCCCTTCAAAAATCGCATATAGTCGGGCCGTGCTTCTTTTTTCCTGCCTCGGTTTCTTCAAAGTACATTCAAAACAGGTACACAGGAAATATTTGAATAATTAAAGAGCAGAGCAAGTGAACGAAATAACGAATAGATGGATGTTTGGGGATGTGGATGGATGGATAAATTTTTCATCAAAAGAACGAATGACCGGGCCGGAAGTGAGAGGGACGCTGCGGACACAAGATGGATGGCACAGCTCGACGATAAGAATACAAAAGTACGCGAGGCACGCGGGTAAATGAAATCGGAAGGATTGCCTCCATGGGCTCTATTCACAATGAGAGATCTATGGGATAACATGCATGGCGCACGCACGCACACACACACACAGGGGGGGGAAGACGTGTCACCGCAGTCGCACAGTGGCGTTAGCTAGAACTGTTCACGAGAGGGAGGGGGGTGAAGAGCACGCCGAGCTTGAGTGGGAGCGAGAGAGGGGCCACTGTAATCCTCGGCATCTCACTCGCACTCGCCCCAGCCCTGCTTGCTCTGTAACCGCTCGCTCTACGCCACTGATGGCAAATTGTACCCGGTGCAACGCTGACATAAGTTACGAGGCTGAAGAGACACGCCGGTGGGGACTCGTCGGTGGGGGACCAGCCTCCTGGGACCGGCTGGGACCGGCTGAGGACCGGCTGGGACCGGCTGAGGACCGGCTGGGGACGCCCGGCGCGCCGCAAGCGAGTCGGCAGTTGAAGGGCCACTTCAACCCAGGTAGCACAAACATATCCAGGGTTTATCGCCCGGCAATCGCCGGCGATTTTTAATTTTCGCCGCGATATCGCCGGCGATGTTTTACGGATATGAGGTTTGGCACAAATAGCACTGTCGCCTCGATGTCGCCTGATGACAAAGATTCGACAACTTGGGGGCGACATCGCTCGAGCTTTATCGCCGCGACGAAGCAAGCGATGAAATGGCGACAGACTTTTCAACGGGTCTCGAACGATGTATGTCGCCACTATTGGGAATCGATGTAGATAGTAATTGATTGCCGATGTAGTATCGCCTGGCTATCGCTAGTCTTTCCGTTTGTGCATGTGCCCGTGGCGAGAACTTTGAGTTATCCGAGCGATACAAAAGTGAAAGTTATGTCAAAAATGTCGTCGCCTAGACATCGCCACGTTTGCAAACCGGCGGTATATTTTAGGCGACAAAATAGCGATATTCAGGCAATATATATTCGGAACTATAATTCGATAAAAAAATTGAAAGAATTGACCTTGGCTGGACTCGAACCACATACCTTTGTGTTACTGGACAGCTGCCTTGACCATTCAGCTACGGGGTACCCGCTGAGAGCCGGGCGTCAGCTACCGGTGTGCCTCTCTTTCTTGGGGACTTTCCTGACCGCGAGCGACCGACCAGCAGACCAGCGAGTCGGCTGAGACATTTTTCAGATATCTCCAAGTCATCGCCAGGGCGAAAATG
>NW_026267282.1:172866-179240 GCF_000697945.3 Frankliniella occidentalis | reverse complement strand
ATATTCGCACATCGTGAAGTTAGCCCGCAACAGAGATCGTTTTAAAAAAAAGAGAACCTTAGTGAAACAATCAAAACCAAAGGTTGAACAATCCTGAACAATCTCTGAACTATCGATTAAGCCAATGTTTAGCGTGCGGGATGATTTTTGCGGGCTAACTTTTCGGAGCTACAACTTTTCCTTCTGCACCATCCATCTCCTCGGCCTTTGTGTGGGACTACACTGACCACCCTAAACACGACCTGTCGCCCCTGACCTCCATCAAAGAACCGCTCCGATAAAGGGGAAGTGACATAATGCAGATAGTATAGAAAGGAGCAAGATACAAATGCCCCGACCTTGATATACAAATCCCCCCCCCCCCTCTCTCCCTCTTTCTCTCTGACGAGTTGACTGCAGTTCCCACACCTCCGCGCAGCGCGGTCGGGCAAAATAAGGGATTGATGAATCTCTTTCCGCATTTAGCGTGTTATCGATTTGATTGAACCACTGATCCTGCTTAGTCCTGCTGGTTAAACCTGATGCCTCCTCGACGACCCGAACCTGGGCCCGGGACCCTCCCTGCGGCCTTGAGCACCTCTGAAGGATCCTCACCTGCCTACCCCAATTTAAGAAAAACAGCAGGTAACACCATGCGATTTTGATTATATCAATCGGAATGCAGTTAACACGCAATCGATTTAAATCGCTATTATATTGAGGCAGCGAGTCTGTTATTTTCCAGGTGTCTGCCAGGTGTATTTTCAAGTCGCATTCCAAAAATAAACACACCTTCTTCCCCCCCCCCCTTTTCCCTTTTCTTCCCAAGGAGCTTCTTTGGGCGATTTTTGATACATGAGTCACACTGCTCTGCTCCACCTCCTCCCCCCGGCCAGTTGTTTGTTTTTATAGTGTTTTTGTTGGTTTAGGTGGTTGTCACTGCTTGTCCAGATACGCAAATGTTCGCAAGAAGGTCTACACCCGGTCGGTAATACAAAGCGATGTGACGCTCCGGCGGCAACAACAGACGTAAGGCGAATTTTTATCACATTTGACCGTATTTGAATGTGCAAGGGGTATCGATTTACACAGCGGGGCCGCTGGTCTAACTCTATCACCTCTCCCAGCAGTAAAACTGCCTCCGTGCTACGCTCTCTCTCTCCCTCTCTCTCTCCCTCTCTCTCTCTCTCTTTCTCTCCCTCTCTCTCTCTCTTTCTCTCCCTCTCTCCCTCTCTCTCTCTCTCTCTCTCTCTCTCTCTCTCTCTCTCTCTCTCTTACAATCTCACGCACACTCGCATTCGCGCACACGGGACGGACGACGCACCAGGAATCGCGCAGCGCCACAAAACCTGCTCAAATTAACGTAAGATCGGAGAAGGCGCCGTTAGTCAACAGGTTCCTCTCTGTTTCCGTAGCGTCCCGTCCCGAGGAAAATACCAATCAGGAGGCGCAAAGCTCTGCTGAGGTCGGAGTGGAGCAGAGCAGAGGAGGGCATCGATTAGTCGCAAAGATCCCCATTCTCCGACTGCCGGACTGAATTCTTAAACGCGCGCTCGCGACTCGGTCGTGCGACTGTAAAACAAAGGTATCCACGCTGATTCTTCTGTTCACGGCCCTCGGAGGGACAAGCGGAGTCAGCGCATCCAGAATACTCAACAAGCCCAACAGTCGGACGTTTTGCACTGTTAGAAAGATTGGGCAGTTTTGGAAGATTATGTCAGGTGTCTATTATACTGCACTTTCTTGAGAAAAAACTTGGAGATTCTTTTAGAGCATATGTTTATAAAACTGGAAGCTACCACAAGAACGGATGGTGACCTTTTTTTCTTCAAGGAATCAAGAATTGTGACACATTTTACATTAGTTTTCCGAGTGTTTCTGCCCCGGACTTACAACACGCAAAATACACTGGAAAAACAATGAATTTGGAAACAAATCTTAAGTTTTAAGACCAGGTCCAGGAAGTCAACGGCGTTCTCCATACTACACTGTTAAGAAATTGTTGTAAATTTGTTATAAAAAACATTTGATGTAAAGTTTGATAGCAACAAATGTTGTTAAAAAACAACACATGTTGTAATCCAGCAACACTCACAAAAATTTTTGAAACAAATTTTCACTTAAAAAAAGATGTTATTTACTTTTGCCTGCACCAAAAATTTGTAAGAACACAAACTTGTTCGTTTTCTAGCAATACATCTTGCTATCAAAATTTACAACGGTTTAGTTGCAGTGTTACAACATGGTGCAAAGTAGGAATCATTGTTATGGACCATTACAGTCAAAATAGAAGGAATTTTGTCACATGCCAATGAAAACGAATGGTGTTGTTTTTTAACAAACTAGTCATTACAAAGAGTGTGATAATTTGACAATTTTTTCTAACAGTGTAAAATCCAAGACCGGGTCTTGAAGTTTACAAAAACGTTCTTTTTTATCGTGCAGAAATGTAAGCAAAGTGTAACTACAAAAGCACTAAACCGCCCAAAAGCACAGTAATGACGTTTACCACGAACGACGAAACAGTAATTTGAGTATGAGGAAATGTAAAAAAGCAAGCAGTGTAGAAGAACCGTTTTGACATTTTCGGTACGCTTAAGGGATAAGTGATTTTTTTTAAACTACTTTTATAATAGTGGGACTATCCTCTTATTGGATTGGCAATTGGCAGAGTCACCCCACCGTCAAAGGAGCCTGCGGACAAGTGTCTCGCCGCGTGTGGGACGTCAGATGTATGTCAGCGCATTTAGACGTAGGGGACCCCGTGCATGGGGACCCCGTGCATCTCAAGTGTGTAACATTGTGAGGCACGCACCCCTGACATGTCGGTCCTCTTTTGTCGGGACCGAGAGCTTCCCATGGGCGCTTTAGGAAGGAGGAGTCGTGCAGCATGCAACATGGCACACAAAGGGGTTCCCGGCCGGCTAGAGCCGGGGCTAGAGCCGGGGCTAGAGCGCGCGCGCGCGTGACGTCAGCAGTAGAGCGAACGCCTGGCTGGGCGAGCCGCACGCGCGCACGGCTGCGCTGCGGGTCGGCCTACCTCAGGGCGCTGAGGCGGGACAGAGAACTTGGTGCTGTGCGTACGTGTGCGTGCGTGTGCGTGCTTATGCGGTCGTGTCCGCGCGTGTGTGTGTGCGAGCGTGCGTGCGTGCTTACGTGTGTTTGCGTGCTTACACTGTGAAAAATTTACAAAATTAGTAACCTTGAATCAAAATTCAGGTTGTAAATTTACGAGAGCACATTTTTTACTCGACGCGCCAATTCATTTTAAGTCGATACGTACTGCACGTATTTTTACGGTTACAAATTGTAACTTTACAACTTTCGTCAAGGAAAATGTTCCTGTAAACCTTACTACTATTTTTCATAGTATATGTGTGCGTGCGTGTAAGTGTATGGGTGAACGTGCGCGACCACCGTGGGACGAGAGCGAACATGAATCAAATCACAAATCGTTCCCATGGCCACTTGCCCTCATGCCCGCGTCGCCAGTCACCACGGCGGCGGTTCCATCTGTAGGCCACGAACGATATTCCAATAAAAGAAGAAATGCATATCACGACGCATTGTCATATAGGCTTAAAAGTTCTCGTGTATTCGTAGTCGATGACGCCAAGGCGCCCAATAGCATGACGTAGTAGTCTCCGAACCGGACGTCACCGTGGTGACCTCACCACACACGGGCCGGCGAAGAGTCATCTTCATTTATAAAGTATTAACGTTTCCTCTTTTTTGCCAGCTCCAAACAAAAATCGCAGATGTGTATACATTCCGATTCCGTCATCTGCCCCTCCACTCCGCTGCCCGGACAGCAGGGGGATTCTGGTGAGGTGGCCTGCGGTATGCACCACGATCCGCCCCGGCGGGTACGGGTGGTCCGGAGACCCGCATGCACGGCATGGGCCAGCATGGGGCCCGTCCATGGGGCCCGGCCATGGGGCTCGGCGCATGCGGTCATGAAGCGATTCAAACACACAACTTGCTTTTTACGATATGTGCGTCTCGTGTTATCAATTGCCCCTAGCAGGGCTGAGGACTGACCAGGAGCGTCGTGTGCGTCTCTTTCTGCATGTGAGTGCGTGTGTGAGTGTTTTGTGTCTGTGTGCACATGAGAATGAGCGTGTGCGGGAGTGAATGGGTACACTCTCAGATCCGTAGTGACACCTCAGTAATAATGATTAGTAAGTTATGGAAAACTTGGTGTAATGTTGATGTAATATTAACAACCTTATGCCACCTAGCCCACACCTAACGCGCAATGAGGATAATCAATCAACAAAGCGGTTAATTCAGATTCAGAAAGAGAAAAGGCTGTGAATGGAACAGCATTTTTAACAAATCTCCACATTCTATATTTCACATCACAAGTTTTAATGGAGGTGGGGAAATCCCTTTGGCTACCGTGCCGCCACCTAGACCTTACAAAATAATGTTGTAAATTAACAGTAAACTTGTTGATAATTTCTTACTAACTATGGTGAAGATATAACACTTCTAAAAATGTGCTATACTGAAACCAAAGGTGTGCAACTGGCATAGTCATTGTTCAACTGTATTGTGCACACTTTTACGTGTTGGACTAGAAATTTGAACACTTTCAAAGCTGCATGGCCAACCCTGATGTTGAACACAAGTAAGTGTTCAACTTTACTGTTAAACACTTTTTGATGTTCGTGTTCAAATTTCCAGTCGAACACTTAAAAGTGTGCAACAAATTTTTAAACTCTTGTATGATGTATTGTGCATGCCAGTTGCACACTTCAGTATATACGCTTCCCGATGAGATCATTTTCAGGGCGTTTTAAACGTCAGATTCGTGTCTGGTCCAGCCTGGCTGAAGGCGAGGGGAATGGGGGGGACTGACCATCGCCGCTGACTCAACAGGGATATCCACGAAGGCCCCGGTGCTGGGAACTGCTCCCCCCATTGACACTCCCTTGCACTGACGCGCGGGGCAAAGCGGTGCGCCACGAGGACGCCTTCCAGGTTTCGGCGGGCACTTGACCGCCGATGACTCTGACGTTGATGGCCCCCGAGGCCGTGAGGCGCCCTCCCCTGCCCAGCCCAGCCCAGCCCGCCCAGCGGTACGGCCGGTACGGCATCCCGATCCCGACCCGCTGTTTTATTAAGGGCACATCCCGCATCCCGCCTGTCCGCCCTGGACGTCACATTTCTCTCGTCTCTCTGCCCGGAGGGGATTGGGATCGACAAGCAACGGTCGGGAGGCAGGCGTGGCTGGGCACGGCACACAACCGCGCGGGGAGGACCGGTAACGCACGCACCGGCCTCGCAGTCGGGGGGAGGGGGCAGGGCGTGGCGGGGCAGGGTGAACCTTTGCGTTAGGCGAGTGCTTCACTTCGCGTCCTTCCTCGGAACAGGCAATGCGCCATTACTTTATTCTGATTCATTATACCCCACAGTCCCCCCGTTTGCTCCCCTTTCCCCCAAAAAATCAATCTAATTTCTAATAATTATCATGACAATAATACTTCGAACAATTATTTTTTAACCCATATAACTCGGGTGACATCCGTAAGAACAATGATCAGGTTTGAACTGCACCTGGTAGACATAGGGAGTTTGACATAACTGTACTATCACTTTAGATTCCTTACCGAGGTTTCCGTTTCATACTAGATTATCTTGTGCAATGGTTACGTAACAACTAAATTGTTATCATGTACCACCAAATTTGTTTGCTGTTATCAACAAAAACGTTCTGCTGATGAGGAAAGGAAATATAAAATAAACGATTTAGTTGCCATTTACTTACAAAATTGTTTATACCTTACAAGCCTTGCTTGCACAAATACGGTTCTACGACGGTTCACATAATTTTTTTCACACAATGTCCTTTTGCCCAATAACATTTGACATAACACCTTTAACACAATTTTTTCAACATAAATACCGTTTCACATAAGTTTCCTTTTTACATATAGTACTGTTTTGCATACATTTCTTTTTACATTTTCCTCTGTGTGTAAACCCATTTATTCTGGCAGGCCCCCTCGAATTTTTTCTGTCTTCGCCTCGCTCTTCTGCTTTTAAAAAGCTGTTGAGTGGGCTTATTCAATAGACCCAGGAAACACAGTTTTGTCAAACTGACATCACGTGATATCACTTTGACAAAACCATTTTCTCTGGGACCGGGTGGCTGAATGTCGAACTTGGTATTTTGAGCGTGTCTTATGGGTCACACGTGGGCACGGAAAAGCCTTGTGCAAATCCTGGCCCACTATTCTAAGTGGGTGAAATGAGCTATGTACCGGGTGTAACTGTGAATGCGCAGCAGTGTTGCGGGTTTGCCAACCCAATTCACCCGTAAGGCACCACGGCCCCTGCAGCTCTGGCAGGTATAATCCCGCAACAACTTTATTTATCCCAAATCTAAA
>NW_026267282.1:171868-172736 GCF_000697945.3 Frankliniella occidentalis | reverse complement strand
TAATGTGAAAAAAATTATGTGAACTGGGTTGTAAGAAATGACATTAGGTATAAAACCATTGTGTGAAAAAAATTATGTGAACCGTCGTGTTACCACAAATACAGATAGTTTACCAACGCAAAAGTCATTCAGGGATGGTATGAGTGTGTGTGCTGCATCCCTCACAAGCGCGGTTCCCATACTAGTTCCTTCCGGAATGGTAATCGTACACCCGGTATACCCGGTACACCCGGTATTCATGCACGGGTATGACCCGCATAACTATGGCATGGCATTTAACCGCAGTCCGAGTTTCCGAAGGCCCAAATAACACATTATGTCAAGAATTAATTGCGTTACAGTCACACATATGGCAATTCGCTCGCACGAAAATATGTTGTGTGATGCCCCTTTCTTAAGCCCCGGTCCCTCTCCCTGTGATGAGAACGCTCATGAGGTGGTCCGGTACCGCGGCGCTGCCTGGCGCGCTGTCCGTGACCCTGGCTGGTCCGGCCCAGACCGTGAATGTCTGCTCTCCACGCCCCGCCACTCCGCGTCGTCCGCGACGCGGCCGCGCCGGCCTGTACGGCCAATGAACTGGGTCACACGCCCGGCACTGCCCCGGCGGCCCCGGCCCGACTGCGACACTGCCAAAAGATTGGCGCGTCACGCCCGCGTCATTCGGATACCCACTACTCGCAATCTTGGCACAGAAAAAAAAGACCAGGAAGCTAAACCAATAGCTAAATTCAGGGTAAATAATTGTATAGTAGTAATGCAACTCGATAATTACGCATTATTTGGCTATTTACCTTAATTTTTGGCTACATTGCAAATTTTTTAAAGGAATGGCTAAATTTTAGCGACAGCGAAATTAATAGCAATATAC
>NW_026267282.1:169112-171555 GCF_000697945.3 Frankliniella occidentalis | reverse complement strand
CTCTCTCTCTCTCTCTCTCTCTCTCTCTCTCTCTCTCTCTCTCTCTGCGCAGTTTCTCCTCCCCCTTTTATCACGCACCGCAGCAGGGAGAAAAGACAATAAATACAAAGACGAGTGTTGGTCTTTGTGCCAGTCGGCCACACGTCTGCTTGACTGCCAGACTGCCTCATTAATATCAGCGGCGGCATGTAGGTTTCGAGTTCAAATACCGCGTCAGCTCTTTGCCCCACAGTAACCCCCTCCCCCTCCACCGCCGCTCATATGCTGCCATCTCTTCCCCACTAATTATTTTAAGCCACACTAACGCATTGTCCCGCCGCCTTTGCAGAAGAAAACTAGTTTTCGGTCTCGGCCCCAAAGCGAGCTGCGGGCCAAGCTGTGGAATGCAAACCGGAATACGGTTTAACTTTCGTAGAGTAGGATCCCCCATTTATGCCGACGACGACCCACCCCTCCCCCTTTGTTTTCCCTGAAAGTAAAATACTTTCGGCTGGCGAAAAGGGAAACGCAGTGGGTCCTGTACTAGAATGTCTGCTTGTCACACCTCACCAGGTAGTTCTCTTCACGCTATACTGAATTAAAGAGCAAAGCATAGCCTATTAGTACAGTAGTATAGTAACGTTCGTGCGAAGTTAAACCTATATTTTGCACAAATTTGAGCGCAAAATTGTGTAATTGCACAAAAGTTTTCAAATCAACGCAGAAACGTGTGCGAAACATTCGATTGCTTAAATTCGTACAATTAAAAGACACACATCAAGTAAGAGTGTACTTCGAAGGGTAGAATTCGCCCGTTTACAGTAAAAATAAAATTACTTTTAATAGTTCATCCAACAGTTGACATTGCATACCTTTTTGAAATACCCCACGATCTGGAATACACGGGCATTGCGACCGACTCCTGAGCAGATCCCCCAGCCCCCTCCTCTTTTCGCTCGGGCCGCGGGCGCCGAACGCGACGACACAAAATAACGATGAGTAAAGGTTTTATGGCGACGCTGTGTACCGTTCCATTTTGATTCACGGCCCGACAGACTGCTTTTCCTCTCTTTATTGATGCATAAAAAAGGCGACTGTCCAAGTTTTAGATGTATTCACTCTATTAGGGCGTCGAAACGGGGGGAGCAGCGGGTAGAGACGCGGCGAAGGGAGGAGGGAAAAGGGGAGGAAGGAAGGGAGGGAGAAGAGGAGGAAGGAAGGGAGGGAGAAGAGTGGAGTGGTTGGGGAGAGGGTCGTCCCCGCTGCTCCACCTACAATTACCACCCCGAGCTTCTCTACATCTCCCTCCCCCCCCCCCCCCTCCCTTCCCCCATCGCTCCTGAAGTAACACTTTAACAAATGTGCGGGGTAAGTATTTCTCTGACCCCCTTCTGTACTGCCGGCCGCTACCCGTCACAGTTGGAGGAAGAAATAAGAAACGCTCGGGCCGGGTCGGGCACACTGTAAAACCTGTGTCCTTGTCCTGCCCTGAAAGTTATTGGCATGCTGAGAAGGCCACACTGTAAAAATAACGTTGTAAATTACAGGTGATTTATTAATTAACGCTTGTCGTTTTACAAGGATGTTTCTCCACACAGTTTGTTGTTCAGTAACATTCTGTTAAATAACAGCAAATTAAATTTTTAGAGGAAAATTACTTTTCTCCAGTGCACAGAAAGACTTGAAGATTCGAGAAGGATCGTCCAGGAAGAACGCCCGTTTTTGTTCGTGTCCAATCGGCAAAGTACGCGGGAGCTCGACGCCTGCGAAACCCAGGGTAGGCCACCCTGCAGTACACGCGTGCACTGCAGCCGAGATGTTGCCTACCTACCAGGCGCTAGAAGACCTTGCATAGGCTGAACCTGGCAGTTTCGTACGGCGAATGACGAACGCACTTTCTGGATTATCCTAAACTTCGAGAATATCATTAGAACAATGTGAAAAATAACTTCGTAAACTTACGACGTATGTTTTACGACAGCCCATTCTTACTCGTCAATGAAGTCCAAGTCAATATGGAGAATGTAATTTAACAATTTTAAAATTGTAATTTTACAACACACATCAGAAAATGTTCCTGTTACCCCTTACAAGTCTTTCTCACAGTGACTTGGAGGACTTTAATCTGTTATTTTCACCTTGCGCCTGCCTTGGGGTCATTACTGAGGAAGATTTTCAGGTGAGGTATAAACAATACCAATTCCCCGACCTAGACATATGCAAAACTGTCGTGATTGGAAGTGGCGACAGTGTGAACAGTGTACTCGTGCAAATAGGAGAGACGCTCGTGTCTGCGAGTGGCGCCACAGGGAGCAGGGCGGGGACGGCCTTGGCCGTGGCAGTGACCGCATGCGTGGCATCGCCGCCGCCAAAACCTGAAAGTGCAGCTCGGGAAGGCGGCTGGGGCGGAGAGGGGCGGGAGGGGCTGGGGTTCAGCTGGCGGCGCCGCAAGTGGCGCCCGGCC
>NW_026267282.1:118920-162972 GCF_000697945.3 Frankliniella occidentalis | reverse complement strand
GGGGGGGGGTTAAAATCCCGTTCGTTCTTGCCGACCCATTAGTCATTAGCCAAACACCCACCGATCGCTCAGTGGCGCCAGTCCTCTCCTCCTTGCACTCCCCGGGCGCGCGCGCACGCACGCACGCACGCACGCACGCACGCACGCACGCACATGCCCAACAACACGTCCGGAAGCAATCTCTGCTCGGCAGCACCGCCAGTGGCGCCGTGTCTACTACCTCAAGAGAGTATCGCAGTGGCAGCTCCAGCCGCCAGGGACGTCCAGGGGACGCTGGACAACACCTTCCTCCCCACCGGAAGGACGACCCCGCCGCCGGCCCGACGCCGCCCTGGTCAAACGCCACGGTCCATGACGTCGCGGCCGCCCCCGCGCCGCAGCTGTCGCCGGGCTGGACGCACGGCAGCTCGACGGCAGCTCCCCCCGGCGGCGGCTCCGCGGCCAGCTCCGGGCGTACTCCTGAAAACGGGTTCCAGACAAAGGCCTGGCTGTGCGCGCTCCGGCGGCGACCCCAGCCCAGCTCCAGCGCCGGCAGGGCGGGGCGGGGCGGGGCGGGGCGGGGCAGAGCACGTGAGAGTGCCAACGGAATGCGGGAGGTCCGTCACCTCGCAATCATGCTCCGGGGCTCCAGCTCCGGCGGCTCCAGGGGCGGCTCCAGGGGCGGCTCCGGCGGGAGTCCCGAGAAGGGCGGCCAGGGGCGCCTTGCGCTCGAGCACACCAAGCTCCGCACCACCCCATCCCCTCACGCTCCCCGTACAAGACACCTGCCAGTGAAAATAAACACGACGGAGCGAGGGTAGCTTATTAGCTGAAAATTGTCTTTTGTGTGTTGGGCTGGAGCATCGGTACGGCTAGGTTGAAGCGCCCTCTTCCTCATCCTTGGGCTTTACAGATCCGAGAATCTTGGGGAACGACTAAAAACGACACCCTGGCCGACACCCTGTCGATGGTGAGGTGTAGTCTGCGACCGGGTGGAGTGGGTGGGAGCAACTGCTGGACGGTGAAGCCCAGACTTTACTAGAAGGCATTGACATTGGCGCACGGTGCCCAGGCTTGCCCAGCCCAGCCTAGCCGTGGGAAAATGCTCTTCCCCGAGCCCCCGTTCTCGACTGTGTTCTGCTCAAGTCCATTGACACCTTCCTTTCCCGAGCTTGACTAACACCGTCTTCGTAAACTGCACTCGGATCCAGACATTAAGGGTGTTAATAAAGACGCATGCTGTTTCCAGGGAATTGGTTTATTCCGCGTTCCTAACATTAAGTCAGCGGTTTACCTTACCGTAGGCCGTTTTCTTTACAGTTCATTAAAACAACAAAAATATGGCACAAACTGCGATTGGCAAGCCGCCTGTAAATTATCAAAGAGTGTCCGTAATCAAATTAGAAAAATAACTAGTCTGTACAGTTAAGTACATGTGCACAAATGCCACAATGTTAAGGAAAATAAGAGAAAAAACAAACAAGAAAAAATAAGCTTATGAGAATCAATACACTTAATGACAACAATGAAAATGAGTTAAAATTAACTACCGGTATTTACAAAAACCAATTGAGAAAGGAACATTTTAAGATTTGAGCACAAATTTTCAAATCTGAGAAGCCAAAAAATTTACATGTTACCGTCCTAACTTAAATTAATACTTAGTATCTCAGGCATTTTGATTGAGGAGAAAACATTTAAACAGCCTAGGAAGGTACAACGTGCTTCACTAATTCACAGTGGAAAATTGAACAGCACACAAGCATAAGGTAGAGGTATCACACAGGTTCAGGAAAAAGTAAAATTAGATGACGTACACTAAATGCAGGTAGTTTGAAGTCAGTTCTTTTTCAAACAAGTCTCCGTAAGAGAAATTATGACAATTACTGAGGAGAGACTATGACAAAGCTGCTTTAATCATATAACGCTCCATAATTAAACTAACATAATAACAAACATACTAAAATATAAAACATCAGGTTCCCTTCAACCTGGAACCATTTAAACTAACATTTCACAGTGAACTTTGAACAGTTCTCCGACATGGCAGTTACGGATTTAGAATTACCCTTTAACCGGACCCAAAAAGTGGGAAGAAGCGCATTTTGATTAAACGACATCAACAGGTAGGGTCATACACATGTACATAACAATAAGATAATGGTTTTCTATACCTGCCATGTGAAGTGAGGGCAAACAAAAATCAACTGTCAGTAGATAGATAAATAACAACCTCGCATAATTAATGTTCAAGTTTCTAGTAGAAGCAAGACAAAGATTAACAGAATGTCTTTCATACAAAGAGGAGGCAGTAAATAATACAATTCATTTGAATACCGCTGCAGTTTAAGGCAATCAACAGAAAAGAATGCAACCAAAACAAAAGTGAAATGGCTCAACACACCACTCTCTTTGGTTTAAAATTATCTAGAGGAATGTACAACTAGAGCTATACTTCTGAGACCGGTATTTACCACTTCTATCAGCATAGGCTGCTTTAATGTCTTAAGTTAAAATCCTCATATCTAAACAGTCACAACGGAGGCTAATTTCATTCACAGCAGAATGGGAGAGATTTACCAAAGAAAGTTCAAAGAAGGGTACAAACTAAAAGTTAGGCTTTGATGAAGAGCCAGCATGAAAAACAAAGCCAAAAACTGTATGTTGAACCAATCTATATGAAATCTACAATCTAACATTAGTGCAGCAAACTTTCAACACTTAATCATAAGAGTGCAAGGACCCTAGGTAATTTTTAAAAAGCCAAAATCAACAATTACATGTAGAGATGATAGTACGTTAGGATGGCTACAAACTATGACATTCAAATAAGGGTAATTACATTTGCAGTATACATGGTAAGACCTTAGTACCATAGAAGTGTGATTGAGAATACACTAGTTTCTAATTTGATTATAATCACCAGAACATCATGGACGAGAAAAATGTTACATAGTGGTACATCTCTCAAAAAAATCTACATCATCATTAATCCTCTACCATCTGGCAGTAACAAAGAGATAAAATTAAAAAAAATAGTTAAGGTACAGAAAAAAATAAGGAAAACTAAATGAGTACTTGAGAATAAGTCATAGAGAAGAAGACACTCATAATTGATAAAAGTATCCTAGCTTAAGTGGAGCATGGCTCCTCCAGTCAGTGCTCATTATCCTATATCACACATCATTAAAGCATTTGGATGAAAGAGCGAAAAGATCACCATGGCACTCTTGCCATTCTACTAGTCAATATTGAACGGTAACAAACTAAATCAGTCATTGCCACAATACCGTAGCAGAAGGCAAGAGTGGGTAACTCAGCCACGGGGCGGGGTGCAAGTCCCACAGAAAGACAACTATGGGCCAAAGGGGACCTGTGATCCCAACAGGCACGACACCTGCAAACCTCCACCGAGGGCTGGCCAACCGCGGAGCAACTCTTGCCAAGGCACATTCGGCATTTTATTACAACCATTATTATTTAAAGTCTGCTAAATAATAACACAGCTCGTGAGGAGGTATAAATATCACACAAGAAAAGTAGCCGAAAGGCAAGGCTCTGTTGGCCAACCCGCGTCGGTGCAATGCCATGTCGGTGCACCTCGATCAGAATCACAGACTCTTTGGCAGCACCAGCTCCGCCCTGGACTGACTGGACAGTGCACACTGTGCTCGCTGGGCGCGGGGCGCGCGGGGCGTCAGGGCCGTGGGCGTGCCGCACGGAGGGTTTCAGGGCCTACACGACCTAGGGGGCTAAGTTACTAAAGGAACTTCAAACTCCTAGCGTTGCCGCCTTCACGAGGACAGAGACCCAGGGGCACCCCCTCTATTGCTTTCTCTCTCTCTCTCTCAATGCCTTGCGAGGCGGCGCTACAGCTATCCAATGCCTCTCTCCCTTGCTCCTCAACCCAAGTTGGCCCAGCGCATGAAGTCGGGCAGTTCCCGGACGGGGACGTCCCTCGAGAGCGCCTTGACGCGGAGGTTGCGGTCGTCCGTCAGCAGCACCACGTCGCGCACCAGACGGCGCGGCTCACCTGCGGCAGAAAAAACACGGGCATGAGCAAGAGTTGCCTTCGCACGTCGAGAGCGGACCTACAGCGGACAACCGCCCCGCCGACGAGTACCTACCAGGTTTCACTTCATCCTTGCTCGTCGTGCGACTCAGATTAAGACACGTGGTCAGAATCTTGTCATCGTTCAGCATGTCCTGCTGGCCGTCGTCCTCCGACGAGAAGGTCGCCGAGGCCAGCGTCGAGCCGCGGGTGGTGACACAGCGCAGGCTCGGGGGCCGGGGCCGCTGCTGCAGGAAGGCCAGGGCCTCCTTGGCGCTGCGCGCGACGCGCTCGGCGCGGGCGGCGGCGGCCGCGTCCACGGTCTCGCCGGGACGGGCGCCCCGCTGCAGACCCTCGAGCTCGCCGACGACTGTTTCACACGAAAATAATGAAATTAAATGAATGTGTTGAAACAGAAACTATAGAGAGACAAATCAGACGGGGTGAGCAGTATAGTGGCGGAGGGCAGGAGGGGTACTTACCGACGGTGGGGACCATCAGCTGGAACGTCTGTCCGCAAGCGATGAGCTTCAGGTGGGGCAGGTGGTCCACGAAGCAGTTGGTGTCCGGCACAATGAAGTGCGGCCGCACCTCGATCTCCACCTCCACAGCCGACTGCCGGATTATGTCCTGGGGACACAGCAGCAGACGCACACATTGAGCGGCCTCGTCCACTCGAGAGCGACGCGAGCCCGTCCACGTCAACCCGATCGTGCACGAACCACGTGACTTTCGAGAGGGAGGGTCCAAATATTGTGGGATTTCAAGACGGTCATTGGAGTCCGTAGGCACTCCATGATATGTGTACCCCAGGGTAAAAATACCATGGGGTCACTGGTCACTTTGGACTCCAATCACCGTCCTCAACCTTTAGGGTCCCCACAATATTTGGACCCCCTCCCCTTTTTCCGAAAGCACGGCCTCTCCGTGTGCAAAAGTCACGCGGTTTGGGCACGATCCCTTACCTGCACGCGCTTGCGGTGGCGTTCCTGCTGGCGGCGGTGCCGCTCGAGCTGCTCCTTGCGCGCTAGCAGCGCGCGCACCTCGTCCGCCGTCGCGTCCGCGGCCGGGGTCAGCTCGTCCTCCTTGTCCTGCAGCCCGTCCTGCTCCTCCTCCAGGTCCACGTCCAGGTCCAGGTCCGCGTCGCTCAGCGAGTCGGCCGGGCTGGCGCTGGCCGCCGCCGGGGCCTGCTTGTGCTGGTGGCGGTAGGGAGGGCGCGCGGCAACGGAGATGTACTCGCTACGCCCGGTCTCGTCCTTGTGCAGGCGCAACACGGGAGGGTCAATACCGCAGAGGAACGTGTGACCGAAGAAGAGCAGCCGCTTGAGCCGGGCGCACACGTGCACGAGCTCGGGGTCCAGGTCTCGGTCCGCGTACAGCGGCTCCTGCATCAGCGTCATGAGGGGCATGAAGCCCGCCAGCGTCATGTCCTCCGGCAGCCGCACCTGAAACAGCGCCAGCGTCAACATCAGGGTCAGTCCAAGGGATACGTCACTTTTAAAATATCAGAAAAATTCAATTAAAATAAAAAGAGAGAGAAAATCAGAATTAAAAAAAAAACAATGAGGAAAAAACCTCAGGCCAACCCTACGGGTGGGCGGGCAGCTCACCTGGATGTAGCCCTCCACGGGTTTCTCCTCGATCTTGGCGCGATTCACGTCCAGCGTCTCCAGCATGTTGACGAGGCCGGCGAGCCGGGACCACGTGTCGCCGGGCGGCCCCACGTGGTAGTCGGCCGCGTTGGGCGGCGGGTTCCAGACGTGCTCGTGGCACGTCAGCCAGTCGCACCAGATCTTGATGGCGGGCAGCAGGGCGACCACGTCCAGGTCGACGAGCTGGTCGCGGGGCGCGGCGCCCGGGCCGCCCTGGTCGCGCAGCAGCGCCACGCACCGCTCCAGCAGCACCGAGAACATCTGCAGCGACACGATGAGGGCCGCCTCCTGCGCGGCCGAGCGGTAGCCCGCCTCCTCCTCCTCGGCTGCGGACAGACAGACACACGGCCTTTAGCCGGTAACAACCAACCCCTCGACGGCTAACCACCGGGTTTACGCCCCGGTACGCACGGCGACGCACAGTCGCACACGGATGGCCAGCGGCCTCGTCACGCCAGCAGCGCGCGTCTCGCAAAAACAATTAGCCGGCCGCGGGCGGCAGCAGGCCAGGACCCCGGGCGCTAATGGCCCCCGGGGCAGAGCTGGCCGCGTGTATGTGTGAATAAAAATACACACACGCACGCACGCCCCGAGTGTGTGCGTGCGTGCGTGTGGCTCCGCAGGGCACCGGACCCAGGACGACGACGTGGCGTGCAGCGGCGGCAGCAGCAGCGCAGTTGCTCCTCCGTCAATCAAATCGAAAATAACGCTTCCCTCCCGCAGGATACATAAAAGAAGTTGAGACGGAGACGCCAGGCAACCGGGCAAGACCACTCCCCCCCCCCCCCCCCCCCCCTCTCTCTCCTCCCCCCCCCACCCCCCCCCCCCCCCCTCCCCCCTCTTCTTCTTCCCCGCGGAGCGCACATTCCTTCGCCTCGCCCTTGCTCCTGCATCATCGCTTCATTTCACGACAAAGTGCTGCGCCGCCCGCGCCCGCCCGCCGCAACGGACAAGGACCAAGGACCAGCATCATCTCCTTCTCCGACGAAAAAATTACTCGTCCCGGCCACCCACCTGGGCAAGCGCAAGGCGGAACATGCAATATTCAACAACTGATTCGTACTGGCTAGTCAAACAGCCAAAACGACAAATACCCCTCTGGCAGATTGCTCGTTTCCTTGGGTCGGAAAAATGGGGAGGGGGGGATGAGCCTTGTTACATAATACGGCAAAGCCAGCTGACGCGGACACAGCACGATACCATATCATCCACGTCTGACGTGCTACGTCAAAAAGTCAACAAGTGTCGGCTGTCGGCAGCAGGCGCGGAGCAGCGCACGGCGAGGCGAGGAGCACTGCACTCTGCCTGCAGCAGGGGCTCCAGCAGCAGCAGGAGCAGCAGCAGGAGCAGCAGCAGGAGCAGCAGCAGGAGCAGCAGCAGTGTGCAGACCTGCAGGGGGGCTGCAGGGGGTGGGGCGGAGCACGGCAGGCAGCACGGCGCAGCGCGGCTCAGCCATTGCTGCGAGCGGACGGCAACCTTGTCAAGGTCGCTGCCGGCCGGGGGGCCGGGGCCGCCGGAGTCGGAGCAGCGCGCCGGAGCGGGTCGTCGACCCCGCGCCGCAGCGCAGACCGCATCGTAGCCGTGACCGCCGCGGTGGCAGGCCGCGGCAGCAGAGCAGCGGGCTCCGGAAAGCCGATTCCAGGCATGTCAAGTCCACTCGACGAGCTCCTCCTCCAGCAGCAGCAGGTGACCCGGGCCCGCAGTGCCGGGGCCGAGCATTCGGCCCTGGGGATCTGCATCGGCCGGCCGGGTCTGCTGGACCGCCCGACGGACCTACAAAGAGTCGCGGGACCCTAATCTACCCGAAATTGGTGGGAGGTGAAAGATGTAGGGGGCGAGCTTGGGGGCGAGTTACCGGGGGAGGAGGCACCACCGCGCGGCGCGCTCTCTCCGCAGCGGAGCGCCTGCCGGGTAGGCCGCTGGCAGCAGACGCGCGCAGGCGTGCTCGGCGGGGTTGCCTACCCCGCGCGCGCCAGGCGCCCCGCCTGGCCCGGGGGCCCCGTCTGCGGGGGGGCCTGTCTGTGAACCCCACTGACGCGCAGTCCCGGGGCTGACACGTCGCCGGGCCGGGCAGAGCGGCGCGCTCACGCACGTCAGGGCGGCGGCGCGGGTGGCGGGCGCGGCGACCCCCTGGGCGGCACCAGCAACATGAGGGCCTCGACCTCCACGACACAACAAAGGTGCTCTCGGCGTTGTTAAACACGGCGCTACTAGTCCCTCCAGACTGAGCGCATAGGGCGCCCACGGCCACCGGGTGGAGGCCGAGGTGCTCGCGGGAAGGGCAACGACCTCTGGGCGCACGCTGCTGCTGCTGCTGCAAGATACTTCGCCTCCTCCTCCTCCTCCTCCTCGGCAAGCTGATGAGCGCCGGCAGCGAGGACGACGCCATCTGGCGGGCCGCGGGCGGGGCGGACCGCGCTGGCCTTAATCGAAACACACGCTCGCAGTCGCAGTACGGCACACCTCGCCCCGCGGCCCGGGCCGGCCCCGCGTGGCTCCCCGCGGCCAGGGCCTGCATGAGCCGCCATGGGCCGCCATGGGCCGTCCGCCGTGGGACGCCACGCGGGCCGCGTAGGCTCCGCTCTTTCGCCATTAATCAACAAGAGAAGAAAATGAAAGCTCTGAGCCGAGCCGAGCAAAGCAAAGGCCCGGCGGGGCGGGGCCGGCTCAGGGGCGCCCAGCGGTGGTCCACACTTCAGCACCCACGTCCAGCGACTGGCTGACAGCAGGAAGGGAGAGACCGAAGAGAAAATTTCACTCAATGCGAACAACACGACTCTCTCCGGGAGAAGCATATTGTCTTCGAAGTTGCAAAAAAACTATTTGCAAAACGCTCAAAACACACACACAAAGGAAGATGGTATTTTACCTTATTAATGGGAATACAATTAATCGAAACTCACGCCGAGCTCGCGGTATAATACCGATGCCCGAAGGAAGTGGAGGAAGAGCAACAAAATTTAAAACACTTTGGTCTGAATCCCTGCTGCACCGCGGGGCGCACCGCGCGCACACACACACACAGGTCGGAGGCCCTGCCGGCGCCACGCCCCCCCCCCCCCCATTTTCCTCTCTGCGCGGACCGTTGCAGTAGACGGTGCATTAGTCTGATTGATGCCACATGCCACATTCCTGCGCGGATGCTGGGCAACACGAGGCTCACCCACCGCCGCGAACCCAAATTTAAAAAATGAGAGAAGCATAGGAAGAAGAAGAAGAAACGAAAGGGCTATTATCCTCCAGCAGCTGACGATTTGGCGATCGCAAAAAATAAAAATAAAGATGAATAAATATTCGAGCAAGGAAGAGCGGGCGGTAAGGGAGGGGGCGCGTGCCTCGAGCGGAGTACGGCGTCGTACGGTCGCGCGAAGGACCGCTCTGTCCGCTCTATCCTATATCCGCTTACTAGACGTGAACATGTCAAACAATGAACCTCTGGGCCAGGCTGGTGGGTCTGGGTTGGTCAAGGGTGGGTAGGGGGCGCGGGTACGGGGTGAAGTGGAGAAGGTCGCAGTCTCGCGAGGAGCCTCCCGAGTAGCCTCCAGCGCAGCCTGCGCAGCGCTGGTAGGAGCCGTCAGAGCAGGGCTGATTAGCGGGATGGCCCGAGCGGCCAGAGACCGAGACCCGTTTGAGCTCCCGGGGCCACTTTTATGACTGGATACATCACCGCACTTCGACGCACTCTCGCGCGGCAGCGTCAAGGGGAAGGGAGGCGGAGGGCACGGGCAAAAACAATAACAACAGTGGAGAGAAAGAAAAGGAATAAAAAAGGCCGTCGGCGCCACCGGTGTTTGAACCCTTGACGGACGACGCGCGCCGTAACGAGTGCGGCTGGGTACTTTACGACGCCATATCGCGGCGCATCCTCACCCGTCCCCCTCTACCCCGGACAACTGGGCCGAGTCGTCAAAATGTCCTGACAAACAAGCAGCATCGGACACCGCAAAGGCTTCTCCTCCTCCCCCGCCCCCTTGTCTCTCTCTCTCTCCTTGTACCCGAGATAAGCAAACAGAGACTTAAACGCGACTTTGCGGGACCAGAGAGGCGGCGGTGGAACCGGACGGCAACCGAGCGAGCGAGGTATGTGGAGTGTGGAAAACGGCACGGGGTGGCTCCCACGCCCCCGGTGAGGAAGCAGGCGAGGAAGGGAGGGGGGGAGGGGAATGGCCACTCTTGCCCATGCCCACCCCACCACTATGTCGTCGAAGTCCTCATCGTCCTCGCTGTCGTCGTCCTCTTTGCTCCTCGCCGTCGTCGTCGACACCCTCATCCTCGGATCGGTTTTGATGCGCGGCTATCAATTCTCCCACCGGCGCGGCACCATCGTCCCAACGCGCGGGCGTGGCGGAGCCGGCCCCGGGCCGCCTAGCTAGCTTAGCCTTGACCCACATCGGCTCGGACCGGCCCGGGCACAAGTTCGACACAGGTATGCGAGAGTCCGGGCCGCGCCGTGACGTGAGGAGGCGCTACTGTCGGACGGGGACGCAGGTGGGTGCTACGTGAGGGATCACGGCGGGACGGACGAAACCAGACGGGGCTTTGAGCCACCACCCGCGGGGTCAGCCCTTGGATTGGAAGCCGCCTGAAAGGTTGGCAAGGTTGGCAGTACTGTACAAAGCCCCTGTATGTTGGTGTGGGCTACCGAGCCCCACCCAAACCTTCGGCTACCACGGGTCGGCAAGAGAGCGAACACGCCTGGACAATGTAGCACGTTCTCGACCCTCCTAGGCGCAAGCCTACACACGGAGGACGGGTTCCACCCTCCTGGCCCACAAGAAGAGACGATTTGTTCGATCCTGCCGACGAGTTCGTACTTTCTCTGCACACGTTTTCTTTTAACTCTGCACTCCTCTTAGCCCCCCCCCCCCAACATCCACAAAAAAAACTCATCAAAGACCGCCGCACAGCACCGCCCGCCCGAATAAATAAATTACTTCATTTATCAGACGAGCCAAGCCGACTTGGCTGCTTGCAGCAATATGTAGCGCGGCATTAGCATCACTAGGAAACCGGGGGGGGGGGGGGGGCACGGCGTCGTGCGGAGTGGCGCCGCCCCGGCCGCCTGCAGCCTGCAGATGCCAGGCCCAGGCTCCAGGTCCAGCCGCATGGCTTCGCGACTGGAGGGAGGTCCTCGAGTCTCTGGAGCGATCAACAAGGGTCGGCGCCAGGACGCGCCGACCGCCCCAGCCAGCGAGCTAAAAATAGCACCACCGGCCTGGGCAGCGGCGGGGCGGGGCGGGGCGGGGCGCAACACCTTGCCCCACCCCGCCCCGTCGCGACAGGACGCGTCCGTCCGGTTTGCGTCCTCGCGAGCCTCTCGCTTCCTTCACACGGTTCTCCGGCCTTTTCAAACAGTGGAGTTTAGAGCGCAAAACCACAAGGAGGCTGTAAACAGCAAATAAAACAGGGGAAGACGGACGGACGGACGAGCGGGCGGGCGGGAGAGAAAGAAAGAGAGAGAATCGCCAATGCCGAGATGATTCCAGATAACGAAATGTCTGCTGAAATGCGCAGCGCAGCGATGTTCCGCGGTCAGTGGCGAGGAGTGAGACGGAGCCCCTCGGCGTGTCGTCGTTCCCGCGTCGCCTTTTCCGATCCGGCGGAGTCCCAGACGGATCGTAAATGCGATGAGCACGCGGGTAAAACAGCTGTGCGTGGGCCACTAAAGCGCGAGCGTGGGGAGCGCGGGGCGCTGGGGAGACTAACTACCCCCCGGGTACCCGCCCGAGCCGTGGCACGAATGAGCCGCCCCGCCCCGCCCACTGACACCGAGACTACTTTCGCGGGCCGAACGGCAGGGGCGGCCTGCGGGGGGCCAGGCCGGGCCGGGCCAGCACTGGCAGGTTTGTAAGTGGCTCTGCTCACTACCGCAGGGCTGACCCGGCTCACCTCTCCTCTGTACAAAGTGGCACGCACCGGCGCCGCCTGGCACATTTGGAGCAAACGCCAGTCACAGGTCCAGAGTGTATCTCACTCCCTCCCACCACCACCTCCACTTTCCCTTCCTCCTTTTCCTTTCTTCCCCCCTGCAGAAACTTCTGAACAGCTCAGTGAATAAATGTTGCTCACCTTTTAGCTGAGTGTTCTCAATGGCGAACATATTTAGCGCCAGCAGTTGGAGGAAGCGATTGGCATTCAATGGGATGGGAGTATGCTGCAGCAGTGCGTGGAACTCTTTCAACATCTGAACAGCGGCTTCTTGGAAAGTCTCCATGCTGAAATAAAGGAACATTTGGTTGGAGGAAAAAAGAGATAAACAAATCCACATGTAAGATGTGAAACTTTGCTGAAACTTACCCAACTTTTGTGAAAAGTTTCCCATGAATGTGCATGAAGCTCATCACAAATCGCTTGTTGAGCTGAAAATTGTTTTCAAACAGCAACAATAAATTTAAGTTCAAACTCACACAACTTCAACTTGGTCTGTCTCCTAAAAGTACATACATCCACACTGCTCAACTTGGCAAGCTCTTCTTCAGTATCACTGTGATCGGGACGCACGGTATTTGATGTTGTCCTGCTTACTCGTTGACCATTGTTTGGATGATGCCAAACTTCTCGTCTGAGACTGGGTGGGCCACCACCTTCCTTCTCCAACATCCGCGACCTCTCTTTAGCTTCTCGCTCTTCTCTCCTTTTCTTCTCTGTCTGCTCGTACTGTAAAACAAAATGAAATTGGTGTGAGTTGAGTCACAGATTGTTTCTACTTGTAACAAAGTTTTTGATACTTCATCATAATTCAATGCATCTAGACACTAAAAAACAGTACACATCTTACAATTATCTACGAGTAAGGCAAATACTGTATAAACAAATATATGAGAGTCAAATAAGAAACAAAGAAAACTTGAAGAGCACACTGAACTTCACATTCTCTCTTTGACAAGCATCATTCACCTTATTTCAAAGTATATTTACTTCTTATGAGATAAAAAATTTACGATGCTGCATCTAAACCATTGACTCAAACATCAATCTAAAGACGTGCATTACCCAGTTCACCAAATATTCAACTTGTCTGGTAATTATAGTAATGCATCCCAAACCCATAACGGTGGTTAAAATAACATTGAAGACAAAGTTTGACCCAATAAATGTAAACAATCAAAAGCCATTCATTCCTTCATGCATCTATTTCCCCCTTATCACTTAGGGCACCCATAGAGGTAGATAGATAATTTAATATTCTCAGTTTGATGTACCTAGTGTCCAGACTAAGACATGCTAGTATTGCTAGTACGTTGGGTTGCCTATGCACTGGCTGCAGGCGCGGGAGGATGGCAGGAGGGTGGTAGTGGTGGTAAGGTGTAATTAAGGTGAATTACACCTTAAGTTCTGGGGGAGCTGCCACTCCTTCGCCACCCGCCCCGCGCCTGCAGCCCGTGCAGCCAGTGCATAGGCAACTTAACTTACTGGCATGCCTTAGCCTCGACACCCGGTATATATAGATAGAACATATATTCTACAACTGGCAAAAGCATCTTCTTGACACAAGTTGAAAGAGAACCAATGAACTGTACTGCTCTGACACAAGAAAGAAGAAATTTGCCTAGGTAACACCAACATGCAAAACACATCCTTGACAAAATCAAACAAGTAGAGCAACAGCAGTATTTGAAAAACTTAAACCAGCATATATACAGAGCAAAGGGGCTACAGGACAAGCAACACACAGGAAGAGTGACCAGGCATGTGACAGGGTAAGGCATCTCACCTGGAGCTGGTCACAAGGAAAGCAAAAGAAAAAAAAAATCATTTTTTAAAATTAAAAGTGTGGATTGATTAAATTAACAAGTGGAATACCATTATTGATAGTAAAAAGGTACACATTTGTCAGATATAAGGGAAATAATTTAGACAAAAACTATGTAGGAGTGGAAAATGGAGATAACAAACAAATATGCCAGGGAAAATAGTTGGAAATAGGACTACCGGTAGATGTTCAAAGTACAAAATGGTAAGAGTATAATGAATGTAAGTAAAGAGGAATAATGAAGGAACCAGTTTTGAAAAGCACACTGGGTTAGTAATAAACCAGGAATACACAGAAAATAATGTAACCACTGAGCAAGGAAAGTACAGTATATGAAGATTAAGATTAGAAAACTTCACATATAAGCACATTAAACACTGTTCATGTTAAGTGCTCATGCACAAAGGTTGGTTTGGTTTAAAGGTATTTAATGCTGCAAACCATACAGGCACATTAGAATAATGAAAAATGGGACTAAAACATCCATTAGAAAATATGATACCAGAAACAAGCATGCTCACACCCTAAAAGGCATGAGAAGGGAAGGCTCAAATAAAAATAGGGAAAAAAAAGTGTGTTATTAATTTGGGGCCAAGTTTAAAGAAACATAATAGTGAAGATGAAGAAAACATCACCATAGCTATCCACATATAAAGTAAACAGACACCGTTACTGAGAAAACTCCTGAAGGTCCCTTCTGAAATATTTTGTTAAGAAATGCACGAGGGCAATAGTAGCTTGTAGGTTGTGTTGTGAAAAACACAATCCACAAAATATCATTGCCCACGCGCCAGTCACTGAACATCCAACAAACCAATGAAAAATGAAATGATTTCTTACCTTCTTGCGATTTTCATCAAAGAGAGAGAGCAGATTTTCTCGAGCTGTGTGCACAACAAAATTGGATGCCATAAGTCCTCGCATGTAATAGTAGACAGCATCAATTTTCCTCCTCTGGACCAAGACAACAAAAGAGCAATAAAATAATGGTTAAACATTACCAAAATGTATCAAGTAATGCAAACTACAAAAGGATATTGAGACTTACCGCATACACTGCTAGAATGGCTAGCTGATTGTAGGGCCGTCCACTTTTAGGATTAATTTGGTGTGCTTTCAGATACCACCTGCACAGAGAAGAAACAAAACAAGAAGAGCATCAGGGCATCAAACATATTTGATACATTAGGAGAAACCTCGTTCTTTACCCAAGTTTGGTCTGGTGTGATTATGAAATGAAAACAGAAAGATCATTGTTGTGAATGACCGCTCTTCAAAACTTTTCGCGCCGACGCAGTTTTAGCTTTTCTCAATAGATGGCGCTGTTCGCGCATGCGCTTGATTGTTTTTTTCGTGTTAGAAGAATTTCATTTGAGATAGGTTTTATTCATTATGAGAACCAAAAAAGGTTATAATATGATTGTTTTAAGTTGAAACATTAACGGCTAGCCTACTTTTAGTTGTTTAGCCAAATTTTTTCAGGTAAAACTTATCTCTATTAAGATATTTGTCCGTGTAGAAAAACCATCCGAAACGCACGCTCGACCGGCGATTTTTTCGACCTTATTTCTGAAATTTCTTTAAATTTTGCGTAATAAACCGAAAAAAACGTCTATTATGGATTGGTGAGGCCGCCAAGACCTACAGTTTGATACAACTGGCATAGTTGTAGGTGTTGTGGTTACCGAGATGAATCGAGTCGCTAAATTACACCAGACCAAGCACAATACTCGTTCTCCCACCTCCAAGAGGGAAGTGAGAGTGGAGGTAAAGAACGAGTAAAAAGTCTAAGTGAAAGTTCTAGAATATATGGCAAAGTAAGTAAATGTCAATGGTACTATTTGATACTAACTGTCGGGCCTTTCCGTAGTTAGATGTTTCATTTGCCTGCTCACGGTACCGAGCAAGGTCACCCAAAAACAGGTATATCTTCTGTGCTACTAGTATGGCAACTGCCATTACAGTTGTCAGTTTGCTTGTATTGTCTGCTCCAGATAGAAAATCATCCAAACGGAATCCATACTTATCTTGCAACTTTACAAGCAGTGATTCAAAAAACTGAGTACCCTTAAAAAGAAAAGGAAGGATAAGAATAAAGTAAATACAATTAAGATGATAAGTTTTGTAGAAGGAGGGCTTACATCATCAATAATCTGAAGCAACAGCTTTTTCTGATGATCAGCATCTGGGCCACCTTCAGAAACCCCCTTTCTTAAGAGCTCAATCAAATTGTGGAACAAAATTTTCCAAAGCTGTTGGTCTGCATTTTCTTTGTGCAAAAACTTTATATCAGAGAGTACAAAAGTAACAAATCCATTCTGGATAAATTGCCTGGTTTAACAAAAAAATTGCAACAAGATTAGTTTTAAGGGGTATGAAGAAAAATGCAAAAGTTTTACAGCGATTGATAATAACAAGATCCTAAACATACCTTATGTATTCAACTCTTCTCCAAAACTCAAGGTACCTGCCCGAACTTATAATTGTATGCAACTCCAGGTCAGCCTTTTCAATATCAAGTATGAGATGTGGTTGACTTGAAGCCCTGAAGTTGTCACTGTATGGGTCATACCATGCAGGTCGAGAGGGACCAAATTGGTTTGCAACTATTGAGCCAGTTGGCTGCAGGTGATGTGTAGGGAACATAGTTGATGACTCAAATCTTTGTTGATATGGCATGGTCTGTGGACTCTGAGACCAGTCATCACTAGAAACGAAAACCACATTTCAGGGCACGGCATTGTGAGTCTGAAATTTCAATAATATGACTATGTAACATACCTGGGGCCATTGGAGCTTGGTGGACCCGACGAAGCACGAACACTTGGATTTACCACAATAATTGGCTTACTGGGATTGTTGTGATCGTAGAGATGCCTCTGAGACAAATTGCTAGCAGGTGGAGGAGCAGAAGCAGCCGATGGTTGTTCTTGGGGAAGAACGAGGATGCCAGGAGCCTAGAAGAAGCGACTTGTGAGTACGGATAGACAGGAGAATCGGCAAAGTTTCAGTAAATAGATCAGGGAAACTACCCTACCTTTTGAGGGGGTGGCGACTGCTTGCTCGCCGGGGGTCGCCTCCAGTCGTCGTCAATGCCCTCCCTGTCCCGGTTGCGCCACTCCAGGCCCATCCGCTCGCGCCGGCTGCCGCCCATGCCGCCGCCCATGGGACCGCCCATGTTCTCGCGGCTGTGGTCACGCCGGTCTCGGCCGCCGCTGTGGTCTCGGCCGCTGTTGCGGCGGTGCCGGCCTCGGTCCCTCTCGTGGCTGTGGTCCCGGTGGTCGCGGCCGCTGTTGCGGCGGTTGCGCCCGCGGTCCCTCTCGTGGCTGTGGTCCCGGCCACTGTGGCGACGGCCTCCCCGGTCGCCGCTGTGGTCTCGGCCGCTATTCCTGCGGTTCCTTCCTCCGCCGGCCGCTGGAGGCACAGGAGCAGGCGGGGCTCCAGGGGCAGTTGCAGGGCCTCGCTCGCTGCTATGATCTCGACCGCTCGTCCTCCTGTGACGCCCTCCATGGCCTCCGTGGGAGTCAGGCCCGTTCCGCTTGCCATGGCCGTGGCCGTCGTGGGGGCTTGGGTCGCGGCGAAGCTCGGCGCTGTGGTCACTTGGGCCCACGCCAGGGCCAGGGCCGTGGCCAGGCGGGCGCCATCCCCGCTCCTGACTGTGGTCTCTCAGGCCGCGCTCCTTGCTGTGGTCCCTCCTCCAGCCGGGTCCGCCGGGAACTCCAGGCCCTCCGGCTCCTGCAGGCCTCCCAGGCCCTCCAGGTTGGTCCCGCCAGACTCGGTCGTGGCTTCGATCCCGGCGCCAAGGCCCGCCCGGACGCTCCACACTGTGATCGCGGCTGCCGCCCCTGCAGAAATAAAGACACGTGTTTAGACTTTTGTACTTCGACGAGTCGACGGGCTAAGCCAACGGATGGGCATGCATAGCTTTACGTTACCTGCTGGGAGGACGATCGGCGTTTGCTTCATGAGGCCTCCCTTGCCCATGTCTTTCGCCACTAGCACTGCAGAGCACATTAAAAAAAAAAAAACACTACATAAAACAACTGTGTGAATACGTGAGTGATACTATTCTAATTTTGTAATGCAAATCCAAAACTATTGAGTGCAAGCCTGGCCCAAAATAAAATGCCATGAGATCAGCAAGCTACAGGCAGATAGTGGAAATCAGAAAAAAAGATAAAAAGCAAAATAAAAAACTCATAGCATAATCATAAAAGAGGAAAATTATCGGCCCCACGATTTGAAAAACTACTCTCTAGGTAACTTAATTTAAGAAAAAAGACTGAGGGAGGAGCAGGAAGAGCAAAAATACAAAAATATGAAGACTGCAAACTAACACTAATACTACAGTATTTTTTAGAAGACCACATTTAGTTCTCCAGAGACTAGTTGTGATACCCGTGCACATCAAAACATCAGACATTTAAGACGGAAAAAAATCAATCCCCCATTTATTTTAATTCTACAGTCAATTACATTATTAACAGATGAAGATGAATGTAGGGTGCAGTTTTCCCCCAAAACAAACGAGTGTAAAACAGTTATACTTCTTCAATGTAATGCACTAACCACAGCCTTTCGTGTATGATACAAAAAGAGACAGCACAGTAGTACAGAACAATTCACAAGCAATTCATGATGCCACATATCAAGTAAGGGGTACTGAATTTATATTATTTTAATTTGTTGAATTTATCAGAAAAAATAGGCAAAATCTATGCATTACTTAAGTGTTGTGTTTAGGGATTGGGACTGAAGTGTATCAAGATTTAGATTATATTAAGCTAGGGCTAGAAAAAAGGTTTCAGTGGTGGTTTTGAAGTGACCACAAAATGCTTTCAGGTGCAGTACTTGAATTCCCAAATTTAAAAGCAATCACGTTTTAAGTAGAGAAACCTAAAGCAACAGACAACTGAGTTTGTAGTCATCATGGCCATAGCACAGCACTTAGAAGCAACAAACACAATTCTGATTAGTGGAACACTCATGCTCAAGTGACCACAATTAATTGAAGTGAAATAAAGCATTTAGGGGCAAAGGAAAGTTGGCTTGAGTGCACAACTCCACATTATACACATATGCCAAAGTGAAATAATCTGCCATGCTGTTACTTGCCCATCATTTCCTCCTCGTTTATCCTTATTCTTTTTCCTGAAAGGCAGTAACATACAGCATTATAGCCAGCTCAGTTGCTTCCAAGGAAGATGAGGTGCAGAAAAGTTAAATGGCTTGTGTATAGTGAAGTTACATATTTGATTTAGCATAATTGTTAATATCTCATACAATTTTACCATTTTGTTTCACTTATAAACTTGAGATGTGTCATATTTAATTTGCCATTTGTGCTGTGTGTAGTTGTAATATATTAAAAACTGTACAGTCAATTGAAGGATCCTTTGACTGTAGGTACCAGTTGTTCCAAAAAACCAAATGCAGTCCTTGCAGTTCACATCAAAACATCCTGTCAAAAGTAAGTAAACATGCTTCAACCATTACCTTCGGCGCGGCTTTTTCCACTGAGTTGTTGGTAGAGGCTTCTTCCACTGCACGTTGTCAGTTGTCCTGGAGACTGGTGAGGAACTGCGAGTGTGAGCCTCTGATCCAGCACAGGCCTCTAAGCGCTCCGATCGCTCGACTTCTTCGCACCAATCCTGATGCGGGACAGCAAAATCATCATGTTGAGGAACAGTTCCAAACTTGTGTTGAGCCTGTTGACTGGTTCGCTGAGAGGTATCTTGGGAGTATTTTAAATTGCTATCTACTCGGTGCTCTGCTAGCTGCTCCGCACGTTCTACCTCCTCGTTCCAATCCTGACATGGAATTGACAAAAAGTCTAATGAACTTGGAGGCCTAGAGGTGGATGCTTGTTGTTGCTCTGACCGCTCTACCTCTTCATTCCAATCCTGTTACACAACAAGCATATTTTATCAAACAAAGTTTTAATAAGAGTATACAAGCAAAAGCAATAATGTTAGAAAAAGAGATTAGGCAACAGTCTACATAAAGATAAATGTGTGAGGAACTTGCTCAAAAATAGTTTTATTATTTAAGACTGAGATAAATCAAAATAGAAGATTGTTAGTGAAGATAATAAGTGACGCAAAAGTACTCACAGTTATTTCAGGAACAATTAGATCTATTGTATCAATTGGCTTCTGTTGACATGCGGCATTTAAGGCTTTGAAAGGTTCCTGCCCTGGACTGATGGGAGTTGTATTCCCTGAGTTAGTAGGAGTTAGACGGCCTGTTGGTGTGAGACGTCCAGTAGGGGTTAGACGACCTGTGGGAGTTCGACGTCCTCCACTATTTCTATCTCCATGAAGACTACCACCACTAGTTCTCCTGCAAATTCAATCACAAACAAAACTTGAGTCAGGAGAAGAAGAAATGAAAATCAAAGATTATTGAACTTATTCTGACCTTCTTAATGGTCCAGGGTTGGGTAGTGGTTGATTCCCATAAGAATGGCTAAGTGAAGGCCCACCAATATTGCCAGCTGATAAAGATGGAGCAGAGGTTTGTTTGTTGGACCATTCTTGTCGAGAGGAGGGATGAGCAAGACTTTCTACACTTGATGAAACAGAATGGGAGTCAAGGCCCCCAGGTTGGTTGAACCTTCTAGCAGCAGCAGCACGTTCCATTTCTATTTCCTCAGGTCGCAGTCTGCCACGGCCTTTGGGTCGGGTTCCAGGTAGAGTATTGGCCCATTGGTCATGAGACTGAGCTGGAGGTAATGACTGGGGTGGTTGACTAAAAACAGTAGTTGGCGGCAGTGACATAGCAGGTAGTGAATTATATTGTCCTGAGTAATTGTTCTCACTACTGTGAGAACTATGAGAACCCTGAAAAGTGACTGTACTTCCATCCCATGCCTCCTCTGATGTTGTTCCAATAAATCTTCCTTCTATTGAGAGTTGGGGACCTGCATTTTCTCTGCTGAAAGCAGGTGGGTCCTTCACCCCATTTTCTAATGGTTTCTTTCTAAATCGAGGAGGAACATCAGCTTCCTTGTGTCTAGGCATTGACTTATTACTAGGCCCGGAATATGATGCCATATCCTTTCCACTTCCTCTTCGTCCAGATGGAGGCTTGGCTTGAACTTTATCTGCATTCCAACTCGTGGGTTCAACACTCCGGGCATCTCTTGATCTGGAGTTCTCTGCATTGGAACCACGTGGTTCTGATCCTAGACGGACATTCCTGTTGGAAGGCATATCAGCATGCCACGATTGTGTTAAAGTGGCATCATCAAGTCTATGTCCATCTCTCTCAAGTTGCCCACTCCTGTTTGGTTCAATCATGGATTTGGACATTGGATCAGAAAGATGACCAGGTCTCTTTGAAGGATCAGATCTGTTATCTTGCCAATGAGAAAGTCTCATGTTCACGCTTTCTGCAGCAGATCTGCTATTAGATCTGGAAGACTCTAGTTTAACATCAAGACTTGGTCTGCCTCCAGAATGCAGTTGAATGTCATTCCTAGCATCATGGTTTTGTTTGCTGTGAGATCTACTAGAGTCTATTCTGTTTCCAACTGAACTGTTTTGACGATTGGGTGCTTCATTCTGGCTGCGGCTTACAGGGTCATGCTTGTTGGAGGTGGTTCCCTCCTCACCCCTTTCACTGTTCTCATTTCTTTTCCCTTTTGGTTTCTTTTTCTTTGATTTCCTTTTTCGGCCATCTCTACTTCCTTGAGAATTTCCAGCTTTGGAGTCATCTTCAGCACAATATGATGTACTGTCATCATCTGTCCACAATTCCTCTTTAAGATGATTATTTACTTTGTTGGCAGCTTCTCGATTCGCCATTGATTGTGCTACAGGTTTCGGGATATAAATTTGTTGTTCAGGTTTCTTTACTTTCTTTGTTATGTCATTCTGAGAAGCCTGTGTTGAGCCATTATTTTCTCCCTTAGGGGCTTCATGGCCACTTTGTTGGTTATCATCTCTTTTTATTGTAACCTGAGCTAGTCTTTCAGTTAACTTTGACACTGTGGCCTCTTTGTTATCTCTGGGATTTCGGGTATCTGATTTCTCAGATCTACCTGAACGTGATCTACCTGAGTGGCCAGATTTTCGCCCATAACCACCTCTTGAATGAGATCCATGGCTGGGTCCATTTTGGGTTCCTTCACTTGGAGGATCTTGATTTCTCTTATCATTAGAGGCAGAGTAAAGATTGCTGTTGCTATTTGACATGTTGTCTTCAAGTTCGCCTCGCGGAGACTTGGGGTACAGACCACCACCTGGGCGGTACAATTCAGCTCCTCTTTTGCTTCCTCCAGAACTCAGTCCTCTTCTGCTTGCTTCTAATTTCATATCACCATCATCTGAAACAAAGGAATACCCCAAAGTGACACTTCCATCCAAGATCAAAAGTATTTTAAAAACATTCGCAGCTTAACTTTGCACTATTCAGTTAAAATCTACTTTTTTGGTGCTGGCAAATAGGCCCTGTAATGTTATCTAAATGCCCGCACTTACAGATGAGAACACATCAAAATTAACATATTCAGATTTCTAGAACACTTTTATTCTAGTAGTTTTGAATTTAAATGGATGCATCCAAAAATTAAAACTGTATGGGAGTAAAATCAACAGAAAACCTAAACAATTTATCAACAATATGCAGTCGATGATGAAATTTTTTAAAACAGACCAATGGAAACCAATGTTGAATATTATAAAAGATTTGTAACACTTTTAACATTTTACAGTAGAAAGATAGATATTTTGTTTCTTGGCGGCTAGGAATATAATTTTATCAACTAGAGAAACAAAACAAAACAACAGAGATGGGACTAAACTATGAACACAAAGTGTATAACCTTCAAAACAAATACAGGGTATTGATAAAAAAAAACAAGTAACCAGTTCTGTCCTATGATGAAGTTGATTTAAAACAAACCGTAATCTTCTATAGAATAGTTTGGACTTAACCTACATGAAAAGATTAAAATTCAAAATTAAAAGAGATGAGGAAACACACTGCGAGCACCCGGACGAATGCAGGGAAGCAGTCAGGAGACAAAAAAGTTAAAAGGGATAACAGACTGTGACAAAGTAAACTTGTAACATTAGTTTCCCCATAGACGTTGTGGTGTGCGTTGAAAACAAGCTTCCAAAACACAGACAAACGGACGGCCTTGGTTAGGCCATCAACGAAGTGTTCACATTGAATATGATCACAATCTAAAAATAGTGTTCCCGAGCAATGGACATGGACCATGTACTTGTTTTAAATTTAAAGTAGTCATATGTAGTCAGAACATGATGCATGAGGTAGGAAGCAGTCACCCATTGTTAGTCAAAGACATTTACCACGATACATGTTTCTCCATTTTTCACGTTTTGCATCTTCGCTCTCCGCCATGATGCTCCATACAATCTGCTTTGCAGAGTTCATACGATTTGCGAGGGTTATTGGGTGCCCCCCCACCAAACCGCAATAGTTCTCTGTCCCCTCCTAGATAGCGCTAGCTGCCATATCCGTGATGCAATAGTGCGTTTTCATTTGAACTATTTGAACTTACATAGTTTGTTTTGTAATTTCAGTCACCAACTTGTTATTAATTCGTAAAGTGTGTCTATCAACAAATTTTAACATTCATGGGCATGATTCAATTCTTTGAATATTGGCGGGAGAGTTGATAGGTATATTCATATGCAGATTGCGAATTATAAGGTATGACAAATAATTTGAAAAAATAGAACTGGAAAGGAAAAAAATTGGTATTTTCCTTCAAGTTCATATTCTGTATCTATTATTAATAAAATGGCACGTCAAGTACATTACCGACTTGTTCATTGTCAGCAGTTAGTGAAATTTTTTTCTTCGTCAACAGTTAGTGTAATTTATTCTTCATAATGATGTAGAATTGAGCTACGCCAGTTCTAAAGTTCTAAGTTTCAAATATTTTAATAATAGGAATGACACTCAGTAATTTTGTCTTAAAAATGTTTTTATTCCATTCTGTAAAAAGAAAAGGAAGGTGTTCTTTTGTAAACTTTATTTTAGTACAAGAGTGCATGCTACCTGAGGAGCCAAGGGGCAAACGAAACAGACCGAAGAGATAAACATTGTTCAGAAGTTCAAAAAAATTAAATAATAAAATAACCAGAGACACATGTTAATCTGTTCTCAAAAAAACAATTCAGGATATCAGTTAAAGTGAGACTGTGGACTTAAGACACCTCTCTCGAAAATATGGGTGGGTAGATCTCTTTTTGGTTTTAGAAGCACCAAAATAAGAGGAAATAGATGGAGTATTGCCCGATGCTTCATCCTCTTCTTCCTCCCTGTTAAACAATTTCAATCATTAAAATGCCCAATGCTACTAAAGTCAAGTATTGAATAAATTTTTAAATTCTAGTCACAAAATTACCATTCAACAGGCGCAGCTGACTCTTGTAAGATTTTATCTGCAGTTGACCAGCTCATCCGAACCATTTGAGGAAATCCAAATACATGGTCAATATTTTTTTGGAGAAATTTTTTTGTAACTGGATCTAAGAAGGAAAATTTCAAAAGATAACTGCAAAATATAAGCAAGGGAGAAAATGAAGAATTTGTTCAATAATCACCATTTGGATAACCACTACCCCATCCATCTTCTGATTTTTCTACACCATCTTCAAATTTCCAGACCTGCAATGCTCGATCTCGAGCTACTTTTGCACAGATACTGGCTGCACTCACACAAGGATATGTGGCGTCAGCTTTGCTAGCAACTGTAATTTTAAACTCTGGGAAGATTTTTGAAAGTTTTTCCTTTAAGTATGGACGAGAAGGTAGAGGTAAAATTAATAAACAGCTATTGACAGAATAGATAGAGAGCAAACAGCTTTAATAAAAAAAAAAAACACACCTGATACTTTTCTGCTGGTCCTACAGTATCCACAAAAACCTCTGCTATGTTGACTCCATCATCAACAGCTTTCTTGATTAGTCCTATGGCAGAATCATGAGATACTTGGTTCAGAGAGTACTTTTGCCTTGAACAATAAAATGTTGGTCAGGTTTGATATTGTAAAATTCAGAAAACTAGAGTAACAGTAATGGTTCAATCTATTACATTTACCTTCTTAACATGCTGTTGCAAATACTGTTGGGAGAAATCACCTCAACAGACCAGCCAACGTAATCTTTTCCCTCACATAACTTCCCAAATAGCTCTTCTCGTTTCTCTTCGGTTAAAACTTTTGAGTCTGCGCAGCCCAATTTTTTGAGACTAGCTGATTTATCCAAAGGACAATAAGCAACTCCATAAACCATAGGACCTGATAAAAAAAGACAGTGTGAACAGGGCGTTCAAAAATGCGGTAATGGAACTGGAACCTAACTTCGAATCGTGCTGTGAATGATAAAGAGACTAACCTAATACCGGTCCTCTCCCAGCTTCGTCAACTCCTAAACAGCATTTCTCAGTTTTACATATGGCAGGAATATCGGATGACAAAATGACATTAGACGAGTTATCTCTTTCGGAAAAGTACTTTCCTAGATGTTCAGCGCAATTAACACTAGAGTCCTCCATCACGCTAAGATTTCACCGGTACGTCAGTAAATAAGCGAGAGAGGAGCAAGCAGACGACAAAGTCTTTTACCCGCCTTTTCAACATGAATACGGGACTACAACATTTGAACATGAAATGGCCACCAACCCTGTTGTTTTCCCGTTTATCAAAGCTCATTATACATATTTTTAATCTTTTGAAAAAACATTAACAATCAAGGGAATGTGCAATGTGTTTGAAGTCGAGCTTAGACATCATGGATGAAGGAAAATAGAATGAACTATTTACTAGCTGGTTGCAGAAACTGCCGAAGGAAGTTTACCACGTGATGTTTACTCGTAGCAACGGTGTGTTGTGTTGTGGTTTCTTGGTTGCTAGGGGCTGCAGCAGTTTATATTGTGGTGAATGGCTTTGAACATCAACAGCGCTCCTGCAGCTGACATTCCAAAGGCTATCTCCCTAATTCACAAAACAAGAATGTCGAGAAGTAGGGTAAGTTACTATTCTTCTTCTTCTTATTATTATTTTATTTCACTTTTTCTTACAAAACTAGAGTACAGGTACTACACGTATAAGAAAAGACAGTCAAGGCTACAAAGAATTATCAGAGTTCCAGTTATAGAATTCCTCCATTGAGTAAAACACAGAATCAATTAAAAACTTTTTTAGTTTTCTTTTAAAAGATAAAATTTCTTTTGTTTCTAAAATACAAGAGGGTAAAGTATTGTAAATAGTGATGAGTTTGAATTTAGTGGTGTTGGCTAAGTTGTTTCCGCGATTGACATTTGTTTTGTTCCGGGTATTGTAAGAATGTCTACTGCTAGTTGTTTCAAGACTTAATTTCTCTTTGACATAGATAGCGGCAAAATAAATATATAGTGAAGTTAGAGTTAGGATGTTATCATTTTTGAACAGGTTCCTACAAGAGACAGTCTTATCCTTTACGTTATTGAGCATTCTAATGGCTCTTCTTACTGTAAATTTAAAACTCAATTTTAGTTTATTATTGTTCAGTAATAAATTTACAAATTTAAATTGTTATTATGTATCTGCTCAAATAACTAAGTCAAATTATTCTACAGGCACCACTCTTAACTAAGGAGGTGTCAAAAAATGTCACGGATAAAAGCAGATCATCGTCAACAGCTCGACGCGAGACTGCTATTTCAAGGAATAAGCTTAAAGAAAGTGAAAACAATGAAGACCCTACTACTGCCACAGAACATAGACTGAAATCAAAGAAAAAGACTACTGACTCTGTCTCACAGAAGAAGCTAAGAGTGTCTGACAAGGGACAAGGAGAAATATCAACTCAAATGGAGACTATTTTAACAAAAACATCACAGAGCAGCAAAGCTGCGGCAAAGTCACGTTCTGACACTAACATGACCAGTAGAGTGAAGGATTCAAGCAAGTCTAGTATAACAAAGAAGCCAATACAGGCAATTATTGCAACAACTAGACCTAAACCGATTGAAGCCTCAAAACCTGTTCATCGTAAATCAGGTGATATTGACTGTTAAAATTAGTCTGTATTTTTATTTCATAATTCATTGATTTTTCAATTTGAACTTTTTCTAATCTAAGTAAATACAAATCATTAAGAATGTATGTTTCTTTGCATTTTCAAGAAGAAAGGAAAGGTGCACCCAGTCATGCAACAAAGCAAGTGCAACAATCAAGTGTCCCATCAAAACCATCTACCTCCAAACAACTTCAACCAGATAAACCTAGTAAGAACAGTGGCTCAGAGAAAATGAAACCACAAGACTCCATTTCAAACAGAAATGTTGGAGAGGGGAACAGATTAAATAGAGAACGTACAAAGACTCGCACACTTGATCCAGGAAATTCTCAGCTGTTAACAACTTTACAGCATGCTGCCCAACAGCTACCTGCAGACATTGACCCTGAATCCACAGATGACAAAGAAAATGATTATGAAGATGATTTTGAGGTAAAATTATTGCGGGAAAGTGTATTTAAATTTCTTTTGTCATGCTTGTTATACCGTTGGATTTGTTCTTACAGGACTATGAGTCAGATTTTGAAGAGGCACCTAGTTTAGAGGCTGACTCTGAGGACACAGAAGAAGATATAAGTAAAACAGCAACTGACAAAGATGATGATGATGATGACAAAGAAAATTATGATTATGGAGACTCATCTTCTTCTTTAAGCGATATGCAAATCAACAAAGACCTACCTACTTCCCTCAATGGAAAAGTAGGAATGGAAGAGAAGAAAATGGATTCTGGGCATTATGACATGCCTGAAGAAGGCAAAAATATAGGAAAAGTCATGAGCACCCTTGTAGAAGTTCCTAATCATGTTTCAAAAACAAAACTACTGGGTGACTTTAGGTTGGTGAAATTAATTCACAAATTGCTTATTTTTGTAAAAATGTTAGTACCTAGTTGTCATTTTTCTATCCTTTCAGCACTTTAATACCCTTGGTCACTTTACTAAACTTTGAGTTTGCAAGAGTGAATATTGAAAATGCCCCTCACAAATTGGCTGTGATAGGAATGCATCCATTTTTTTTTTTCTGACCCTATGGCTGATAGATATTCTACTCCCTGAAGACAAGGTGAAGATTTACATATTCATCCTCCTCCTCCTCTTGCATTGAATCTTTACCGATGTTCCTATTTGGTGACATTTTACATAGAAGATAATAATATTTCTTAAATTTCAACACTGCACTTTCGGCTGTACACTTCTTGTCATTGAGGAGAGAGATTTCATTTTTAGATGCCTTAATAAACTTTTCCTTTCTTTTTTCTTTTTTACAGCCTACCTATAGAAACCTCTCAACAAACATATGGTTATGAAGTGAGAGCTATTAATTTTGCAAAGGCAAAACAAAGACAGCAAGAGAGAAAGGTATAAATGATTTTGCACTCTTTACTTTACAACAGGTGCCACCTTAAAAGTTTTCAATAATCCCCAATTTTTCATAAAACTACAGGCTTCAAGCAAATTAAAACAGAGAGGGGAGATTTTGCTCAATATGATACGCTTGGATTTTGTCAGTTTACCCTTATATGATATGGCACCCGTCCCATATGAAGTATATATGAGTAGCTATGGGCGGTCAAACACACAACAGGTAAATTTGTAACTGTTGAAACTTTGATTCCATCTTGGACCAATGATGCATTACTAGTATGTTCCTAGACTTACACAATTATTTTCACATGTTTTTGCAGGTCTCAAGTCAAACAAATGAGGATGGCATGACTGAAGAAGTACAAACAGAGGAGATCGCAGTGAAAAACAAATGGACTCAACACCCCCCTGCTCTTATCTGTCCTGATCAGTCATTGAACCACCCTCTGGTAAAGTTTTTCTATATCTTTTGTTTGACACAAGTTAAACTGGAATAATTATTATTGACTACTTTTCCTCTCTTGTAGATCTGTGCTGTGAGTTCTGAGCCATGTGACAGTAGCGATATGGTATTGTGGAAACAAGGATTGAAAGTTAACATGGTGGAGCTAGAAAAATTTCTATTAAATACTGGTCAGGTATGAAGGGTAAAAGAAATTGAATTGGTGTAAGCATAAATTTAAATTAAGATTCAGAGCCATTATTTCTTATCCTTATTTCAGCTAATGCTCAACATATTAGAAGAAACATCGAGTGGAACACAAGGTATCTTGAAAAGCAACAAAGTAGATCTTGGTTTCAGCCAAGGTTTCATTACTTTAGGAACAGATTCTGTACCATTCCTAGAAAATAGAAGGGTGACAAAAATTTGCTTCATTCCTCATCAGCCAAACTCGGTTCTTACAGTTCACCAAAGTAGTAGTGACAAGGTAAAATACCCAGTGATAAAACTTACACTAACATTTCTTGCAATGACTTCCTCCAATTCAAAGGGCCCCTTTCTTCCAGCTCAGTTACAAGGACGACTTACCAGTGCAACTGGTAAAGCGCTGCATACTATGCGTGTGGAGTCTCTTACAACCCTCTCAACCAATTAAAATCCTAGTGTCAAGCTCTGATGTGACTGACTGCACCTTTCATCCGCACCGTTCCAATCTTATTTTTGCAGGACTTGCGGACGGGTAAAATTATCTATGACTTTTTTTTATCATTAGTTTTTTAAAAAATTATATGATTTATAAGCGTCTTGTAACTTGTTTTTTTATTCAACATACATCATTCTTTGTCTTTCTGCAGACTTATTAACGTGTGGGATTTGAAAGAGCAATATTCTTTTCAGAAAGAGATCGCTTTTCACAACTCTGAATGGACTCTGAAATCACCATCCTACACAACTGGTACAGTACTTCCATTCCTAACTTTGTGTATTACTATTTTATTTCTGTCAGAAACCCAAAATCATTTTATTCTTTTCAGCCGACATTTCTGCAGCAAAACATTCCTCGGCCGTTGTTGGCATTAAAGTGTTAGATGATGTGTACTCGACTAGCAGAGGCGCTGACCATTCCCCAACCCAGGTAAAACGCCTGGGGAAACAACACTCCACTCACATCAAGCAGAACAAAAGGCGTCACAGTTTGCCTCTTTTGCAGATTTGCAGCCTAGACGAAGGCGGACTGTGCATCATCTGGACCCTCCTGAGTAGCTCTGCCGGTATGCAGAACGCCGAGGACGTTGGAATTGCGCCCTGGGGCTGCGTCCGTCTGCTCCAGAACGAGTCCTTCTCGCTGGCGCAGCGCGTCGTGGCCGTCACGTGAGTGCGATGGGAACCCTTCCCCTCCGATACGCACCGGGCACCCTCCCTTCACGAAGGTACTCACCTCGCGCGCGTTCCTTCTGCCGCAGGGATGAGGCAGTCGGTCCCAACCTGCAGTTCGCCGACCTCGCCCTGGACAGCGCAGACCCGACGCACCTGCTGGCGGCCGCCAACACGGGGCACGCGGTGCACGGCCTGAGCAGCGGAGGCAGGGCCCACCCCACCGTGTACCCGCCGCACTGGGGTGAGTCTGCTCCGCTCCGCCACGGCCCTAGCCACGGCGAGCGCCCGCGGAAAGCTGGGTAGGCCACCCCGCCGCGCGCCCGCGCGCGCCTCCACACCGGTTGTATACCTCCCAGGGGCTCGGCTACTGCTGCTGCGATTCTATCTGGAGGGAGCGGCCGAGGCAGGGGGAGAAAGGAATCCTAGCTAAACTTGAAAAGACGCAAAACAAACCTGCCCGAGAAAGTACCCCGATCATAGTGTATTCAGCAATAATCATAACTAATACCTAGAAACGTCTTACAGATTGCCTGTCACCTGCCACTTGCATTTGCCCCTGCCCGTTTGGACTTCCCTACTTCTTGGTGGGTGGCCAGTTCCCTAGTTTGCTGCACGGCTGCTTTGCTCCTTTATTTAATCCCACGGATTCCTCCTCTGTGGCGACAGGTGGGCTGCGGGGACGGCACGGTGAGGCTTCACAGCCGACTGACTGCCCGGCCTTTGTTGAGTGTAGCTGGATCTGGTGGAGTGGTTGGGGCAGGCCCAGCCATATCCGTCCTGCAGTGGTCGAACTCCAGGCCATGTATATTCTTTGCTCTAGACTGTGAATCAAGGTACGCCGTAGGAAACTGAAAATATTGAACTGGAGCACTTTGGATTATCCATTACACGCTTTGTTCTGATATTCTATTCAGACTCCATGTTTGGGACTTGGCGTCAAGTGACATGTATCCCATGTTAACAATTCCCTTTAAGGGCAAGTTCATCACTACAATGCAGCTCTCTCCACCTCGGCATACTTCGAAAGCCTGCCCCTATTTGGTATGACCAAGTGGTGCCTTCTGGCTTTGTATTGGTTCCAAACAATTTCTTTGTAACAATAACAGTTTAATTTCTGCTTTGGATTACAGGCTCTTGGTACGTCTTGTGGTAAGTTGAAGGTTCATCTTGTAAAAGAGAATTTCGCATCTACTTCACTAGAGGATACTGCTATAGAGTTGGACAAATTTAAAAGATATGCCTCAATCCTCTAAATGGTCCAACAGGGTTGATAGTAAAAATGACTGTACCTTGTCTGATTTGATTTTAATTAAATGTTTATAAATAGAAATTCACCATTAGTGAGGGTACAATTTATTTCTTCATCCCTTCCTTCTGCTTCTTTTGTTTCTTAGACTCCTCTTCATCAATAGGTGCAGTCTTGACAAAAGGAATAAATTCACGGTATTCTGAGACAGATAAAAACAAAATTAAATAGTAACATTCAAAAATCATATGTTCCGAATCTTAGATAGTGTTGGCTTACGTTCTGGCATGAATGGACGCAGTACTTGAGGAATTGTAATTCCAGTTTCAGTTTGATATGTCTCCATAATAGCACATATCACTCGTGTGACAGCACATGCAGTTGCATTCAACATATGCACATAGTTAGTCTAAAAATAAATAAACATAAACAATAAGATATAAGATATAAGAAATATGCAGAATGGACGAAGTGTAGAGAATAAGAAAGGCTCCGGAACTTGTGCTTACCTGAGCATTCATTTTCTTAGTCTGTCCATATCGGATCTGCAAGCGACGGGACTGATAGTCCAAGCAATTACTGCATGAAACCAACTCACGGAAAGCTCCAGATCCAGGGAACCAAGCTTCCAAGTCTAACTTCTTGGCAGCAGCATTGTTCAAAGCTCCAGATACAATGTTCACAACTCTGTATGCAATGCCAAGATCTTCATAGAATTCTTGAGACATAGTGATCATTTCCTCCATCATATCCCAGGAGGCATTATCAAATGGCGAAGTGAGCACAAATTGTTCAACCTAGAAAATTCAAGAATTAGACTAGTTACAAAAGGGGTTAGATTGGATTTACAACTGAACATTAAGCAGACTGACCTTTTCAAATTGATGCACCCGGAAAATGCCTCTTGTATCCCTACCATGTGATCCAGCTTCTTGTCTAAAGCATGTGGAAATTCCCACATACCTAATAGGCAGAGCGCTCTCTGGAATCCACTCATCTCGATGATACGCAGCAATAGGCTGCTCAGAGGTAGCTATGAGGTACTTCTCTTCAGATGACAGTTCTTCTCCTGCATTTTTGCCACCAACCTTGCCAAAATAAAATTATAAGTCCAAACAAAGATTGTTCAAGGATTTTTCATTCAAAAATATAAATATGTATTTCAGTACCTTATAGAGCTCCTCATCAAACTGAGAAAGTTGGGCAACTTCCTGCATAACCTCCTTACGCATGAAGTATGGAGGGAAGAGAGGCTGATAGCCTTTGGCATGCCACCGCTGAAGAGCACATTGGATCAAAGCGTATTGCATAAATACACATGGACCCTGCAAGAAAAAGAAGATTAAAAGAAGATTCTTGTACTTTGACACCAAAACTGTGGTAACAAACTACCCAAAAAATCAAAATTGGGGATTGAAAATAACATTTAGGCATACCTTTAGAAAGTATCCACGACCACCACCAACAACAGCACCTTTTTCAGATTCTAAACCATCAATCATATAAACCAAATCATAATGTGAGTACTTTTTGCGAATAGTCACATCACCAGATGTTCTCTCTACAGCATTTTCATCCTGTAAAAAACAAAGATAAATATAGTAATGCAACATTATGATAAAAAGTTCATGACTCATGAGTACAAGGTCACTCCTGACAGATAACTTACTTCATTATTGCTGATTGGTACAGATGAATGAAGCTGATTTCCAATTTCTTTTAGAGCTTTGTTACGGGTGTTTTCAGCCAGCAACATACTCTCGTCATTCTCTTTCACAGCCTCATCTATGCGAATACGAAGTTCTTTAATGTCAGAGACTGATAACTGCTCCAGCTGTTCTTGAGTTAGAGCAAAAACATCTAGCCCAGAGGCACTGATGGTTGAGGGAGCATCAGCTGTTTTGGCCTTAAAAAATAAATAAAATCAACCCATTAACTTTCATGAAGGAATTGAATCACAAATCTACACAAACTACTGGTGTTAAAAATCACGATGCAATGAAACAAAAAACTGAAATCTAACAGATTTAATCACAAAGAGGATGCAATGAGGTTTTAGTAATTCTAACAAAACCAGTGCACTAGCAATGAAATTTAGCTGCAAATGATGTGGGGTAAATTTCAATGAATGGATCAATGCAAAAAATAAAAATAACTGGGGAGCAAAAGCTTGATAGATTTATAAGCAAATGCTAAAAACTTCTAACTATGAAAAGTGCAGGAAGGCAATACCGCCTCACCTGAGGGAAACTTTTTCTTTGATCTCCAAAGCTATCAATGTGTTTAAACCATCGTAAACAATTAGGTAAACTGTTAGGAGGTGGACACTTGAGAGCCTCGTATGCTTTGGTGTCTTCTTGAGTTGCAATGAAACCACCTATGTAGCTGTAGTCCATTAGATGGACATTAAGTTTAACAAGATTGGGCATACACTCAAGTTCTTTTAAATTAATAGATGTATCATCAATAATTAGGGTGGAAAGATCTACATTTAACTGATTCTTAAGATTTTTAACTTCACCTTTCTGCAAAGGTATTATAAAGGTTTGTTATTCCAATGTACCCCAACCAAATTGAATGATGAAAGATTCATGTGTATTACCTTCATCTTAGCACCAATAACTTTACTGCACAGATTCTTCGTTTTATTAAGGGTGTCAGCTCGATGGCGGTCTGAAAACAAATCAAGATAACACTAGCTTTAACAACTGACTACAATTTGCAACCAAATACTTATACAATGCAAGGCGACAATGAATGACAGCGAAGGGAGCAACACATATGTCAAACGATACATTGATTGGAATAAAAGGGTCTAAGCAGTTAAAGTGGCACACTAATTGATAGCCATGTATTTTACTAATACAAATGAAAAAAACAAGTTGATATAAGTTCAATAGGAATTTATCGACAGAATTGGTAAGTAGGTAAATAGGTTATGTGACCGGCACATCAACCACCAGCTATGCCATTTAAATAAAGAGGACAACACTCGGAATGAAAAAGCTTGACTTAAACATCAACAACCTTTCTCATTAGTTCTATTCTCCAGTTATTCGCCCATTGTATTCAATGAAAACTAAAAAAAACTACTTACATTGTCTCCACAATGCATCGTTTTCCACAACATCGTCAACCAGTTTCACACTTTTGAAACGCTTTTCTTGAAGCTGTCGGATTTTGTTCGGATCTCCCCCCTTCTCTTCACGAAAAAGTTCGATATCCAGAACCATGGTGACCTGTTGATATCTACACCACCTGTCAAAAATCACCGGGAATTAAACTGTCTCCTCCCGTGAGAACTGAAGTACGGGGTAGCGAAACACCAAAAGACTTCACAACCTCGCAGGCACGCAGACGACACGACACGCCAACCGGACACAAACAGTGTGTCAAACCTGACAACTGCTCCAACCACTAGGTTGAGATCACCAACAGATTTTTCAAGGATTTTACTGTAAATGTGTACTGTTTTCATTTTTTTTTCCAGAGTAGAGAAAATTCTATACGTCCACTGCAGGCGTGAATTTCTAAATGCGTTATAAATCTTGTTCCTCCGTAGTGTAAATAACTAGTCAGTGCGAATGAACAGTGTCAGATAAGTTGCCTAACTACCCGGCGTCGTCCTGGGGCAGGAAAACCGATGACCACATAGTGGATGCAACCAGTTTCCCCTCACTCCCTCTCCCAACGGGGGTTTGTTTTTACAACAGTCAAGTTCCAAAATAAATTTCTCACAAAATAATTTTTTTACAGTACATATCTTAAAAAAATAATTAAAAAATACATATTTGACTTGGAATGGGATATGGAAAACAATTGGGGCAAAAAGTATTGAGATAGGTAATGTTTTGGTCACTGTATATTTTTACTTGTAATCAAATAACAAAATTACTCTCTAATTAGTGCAGAAATGTCACAGCCGTCCAGAAACAACGAATTACATGTAAGAAATTCAATAAGCAAAATAAGGCTACTTTACAACAACAACAAAATTGCAATCCACAAGATCAAAGGATGTGTATATACTATAAAATGCTTCCATCTGCCTTTAATGTGGCCAAGTCCACCTGACCTACAGAACAAAGACAAACCAAGGCAGCACCTTGCTCTGCCCATCGCTTGTTTTTCTCCCTGAAACAAAGAAAATTTATAATTATTTAAACTACTATTTAGTGGCTGTGGGGCATCCATGTATAAATTTACAATTAAAACTCACCACATAGAAGAAGTGTACTGTTTTCCACTCAAAGTCAAAACCGACTGAAAAAGTTTTCCTTCCTGGACTGTTTTATAAACAGGCATTCCAAGTTTTTGACTTCGAGACCAAGCCAGCACCCTTGTTTTTGGTAGATCATTGTCTGAGGGATAAAGACTGCGAAGATATGCTACCTTCATTGTAACAATATCATCTGGAGGACACTGAAAATGCAGAGGATGACATGCACTTAGACTTCATTAAAAAGTACAGCTTAAAAATTTAGGATAAGATTGTACAAATTACTAACATGATCATCAAACTTCATTTTTTTTAAAGGGCTTTGTATGTCACTTGACTCTTGGCGGAGAACTTGGGGACAAACTTCTCTCCTGCCAAGTAAACCAGAAGCCTTAAATTCAAGTTGTCTCTTTCGGCAATAATCTCCTAGGTCCCAAATTGCACTGTAAGGTATAAAATAAAATGGAATATAGAAGTACCAGTTAGTAAAAAATTTAGACAAAAAAATGGCATCACTGTCATCTGTTTACCAGATTTGCTCTAGTGTTTGTGCCTCTAAAAATAACTTTCCACGAGGTGTTTCTTGAAGTTCTCGTAACATATTCTGTACACAGTACTTAGTATTGGAGCCATTGTTATCAAAATCCACGGAAAGCACAAGATATTTTTTGATGACCTCATCAAGAGGAAGACGCCCATTTCTCCTAAATATAGACACATTCCATTCTGCTGCTCTTGCTATCATGACGCTTGAGCATCCCGTCTCAGTACAAAATTTGCCAATATCTTCAAAGCATTCAATTTCCTTTGATCCCCCACTAGAAAAGAAAAGAAAACATCCAGTTGGATATAACAGACTTGAAAGAAGTGAATGATTCACCGAATACATACTTTGCTATAACTGGTATGCTGAGAGCCTTTGCAACAGCTTTGATATAATGGTTCCTATTGGAATGTTGCGGCCTTTCATCCCGGGTACGACCATGAACACCAATTGCAGAAATACCAGTCTCTGCCAGAGATTGGCACACGGCTACTGTTGCATCAATATCAGATAGAACTCTAACTTTGCAAGTCACAGGACAACGTAAGCCATTTACTAATGTCCGAAGTATGTTCTTAGCTTTTGCTAGGTCAGCCATAAGAGCAACTCCCATGCCACCTTTTACAGAAAATTCTTTAGGGCATCCCATATTGATGTCAATTCCAGCTACATCATTTTCCCTGTACCATAGGGATCAAATATTAGGTGAGATACACAAACTAGATGGTTCATCAATAAATGGCAATACTTACACTAATTTTCCGGCCTTAAGGGCCCGTTGTGGATCAGATGTTCCCATTTGGAGGACCACTTGTTCTCGTTCTCGTGCACAAGTCCTAAACACAATTGTACCATCTGTTTCATCAACAAAGTCGATTGTCCCTAAGACCTCTGCAAGAAAAGAAATTGACTAATAGTTCTTAAATTTTCTTAATCAGGGAATAACACAAACACACACACACAACAAAAAATAAAATAAAATAGGGAAATGTCAACGTACCATTGACCCTTCTGAACGACCTAAGCAACTTCCAGTCAATAAGTTCCTCGGAGTACACAATATCTGCCCCGAACTCTAGGGCAAGAAGACGCATGGGCAAAGTTCCCACCCTTACCATAGGGGCTAGGATTGTCTTTCCCGAATAACTGAGACGGTTCACGTGAGGCCTAACCTCACCAATACCGTTGGCTTTGGCCTCGGCAACATCTTGCAGACGGCCCTCCGCGCTGGGTGCGGAGGGTCCACAGCTGTCAACATTCTTCTCACCCGATCCTGTGGTAGAGGAACCATCCTCAATAGCTGTCATGGCACTTAAATGCCAAATTTAACATAGAAATGCAGTCAATCAGTCAATCTGCTCTAGTTGTTGACACCTCGGCGAAGCACTGCTTTGAATGAAAAGTGCAGAGTATGAAAACTTTAACGTCTAAGCCTATGAGAAACTGTGGAGACAGACGGTGCAGACAAGAAGTGAAGCTGACAAGGGCAAGAAAGTGTTGAAACGTTTTTTGAATTGTTTCTGATTCTTTTGACTTATGTTAAGGTAAGTGCTCTTAATATATAGTAACACAAAAAAAAAGGGTGACCACTTGTAAGTGGAGGGTACTTAAGTAACCCAAATTAGGTTTCATCAGGATTCAGTAAACCTCAATTCACTTAACCTTCCAAATGTTGTGGAGAACTTTCTCTGCTTATTTCTCCTTTCCCAAAGGTATCTATTTTCTTTTCGCACTCGGAATTAGTTATTGTCTTTAGAGCTAAAAGTGTTCCGCTCAGTTTATTAGACTAAGCAGTTCAATGTATTGCTTCCGTTCAGTTTTGTTGCCACTCTCCCCTTCTAAAATTGAGCATGTCGACAAGTTTCTGCAGCCCTCTTCTAGTATTCTTTTTCTTTTGATTCCAGAAACCCATTTTTTTATTTTTTTTATGGTTTTGTTCTTAATGATGTTTTATTTTTTGTGTGTATTATCTTTGTATTGCATCAGTAGGTGGGTAGATTGCCTAATTTGATTGTATAACAGTTCATGCTGGGTAGGGCAGTGTCCTCTCATTTACAGTCCTTCAAAACACTTTCTGCTAGCTGGTTGAAGTTAACTGTCCACTGTAGGTTCATGGCGTAAGGTTTTGTCACCCTACATGAGCTGGAAGGCCAAACGAAGCATCTTGGTCATGATTTCTGATACTGTTATGCTCTCGATGCTCTCATTGTATTTCGCAAGTATATTTTCAAGTTACCTCATACGTGACTGGTTTTTTCTCTGTAAAACCTGTAGCGGATGCCATATCGGTCAGCTTTAGCTGAAAACACAGTTCACAATGTCTTCATTCCGACTCTGACTCGACAATCTTATGCATTTTTGTCACCCTTCACATGGCGAAATTTGCAACGATGTGTCCTACCCCGTCTGTACAACTCTGATCGCCCAGAGTGCAGTCCAGTCCTGGACCTTATGGTCACATTCGGTCCCGCCGCACCTCCTCCGCTGCTGCCACCACCGCTGCTGCACCGACTGGTTAGCCTTGCCCGCGGAGCGGGTCGTGGCGGGGCGTAGCGTGGCGGGGCTCAGCTGTGGCGGCGCGGTGTGGCGCTGCGAGGCTCAGTGCGCCAAGATGCTGTCAGTCGTTGGCCGCCGCTCGGCGTTGACGGGCAGGTCAGACGCGTGGTGTGCTCTCAACAAGTGTGTGTGTGCGCGCGCGCCGTGCTCAACGCCGGCCGCTGAACTCAGGTGAGAAGGAAAGGGAATCAGTTGTATATTTCAGAAAAACGGACTGATAGGAAAAGTCGCATTGTTGCATTCTCCCAAAGAAATTCTGTTTGCAAAACGCTTTTGCATATCGCGAAAGGATTCGGTTGCTTTGCCGACTGCGAATACTTTGCTTTGTTATTTTACGAAGCTGGAAAGAATGCCTTGCAATCGACAAGAAAATGTGGTGAGTGTGTGTGTAGTCTAAAAAGCCGTGCGCTATAGGAGGACATCGACAGTCTGTCCAGGCAACCGGGTAAACACCGCTGGGCTGCCGTTAAGGTGTCACGGCCACCCGACGGGGGGTGCAGGCGCCCCTACACGCGCATTACAATTATTCGACTCCGTATTATTTTATCGTTTTGCCGCACGTGTTTAAACTACGCCGCAATCAGGAGCGCGCGCTTCCTGGCGGCGCGGCCTACGGCGTCGGCCCGTCGGCCCGTCGGCCTCGCTCCCAGGCGTGGCGCGGCGGCGGCGCCGGTGTTTTGCGCGACCTTACTTAACTCTGGTCTTGTCGTCGCTGACCGCCCGTCCTTATCTTGCGGGTGGGTGGGCGTGTCTTGCCGGAGGCACTCAGCCGAGTGCTTGTCGCACTTGGAGGACGCGAAGAAGTCCCCCCCGCCTGGTGGTGGAGGAGCAGCAGGGTCCTTGTTCCACCTGTTTTGTGCTCGGTCGCCCCCTTACCTTACATCACCACGCCGACAATGCCGCGATGACTGTGGTGCCGTGAGCTTTTGCCAGCGTCGGGCGTCGGCTCGGGGAATGCCCCGCCCTCCCCCTCCGTCGTAACAGTAGGGCCCTCAGGCCCAGGACCAGGGAGCGAAGTGTCTAGGGATCGTCCAGAAAGTAAGATTGCGGTTCTATTAATTTTCTGAGATTTATCCGGTCTGGTAGTGGAGCTCGGCGCCTGCGAGACCGGGGATGGGCCACCCCGCAGTACACGCGTGCACTGCGGTGCGGGATGTTGCCTACCTAGCAGGCGCTATGAGAGCTCGCGTCGGCTGAGCAAGGCAAGTTGGTGCGAAACTTATGTGGCAAGTGCGAGTGCCGGCGACTGCTCGGAGCAGCTCCGAGTGCGGCTCTGAGTTCCTTCTATCTCCAAGTCGACACGCCGTGTACGACAGAGGCGGAGCGATCGGAGTGAGCGGACTCCGGAAAAGCCGCGGCGCCACCAGAAAGCTGCAATGAGCTTGCGGGCCCGCTGTCGCCCCGCTCCTCCGCGCTGTGCACCAGACTGAAACGAAACGTACTCTGCTGCTGCTGCAATCCGCGTTATTCCCCACGTACTCTGTACGTACGTACGCAGCGCTGCGGGCGCGCCTATTCGCACGTCACACGTAAGAGTTTATCTAGAAAGTACGTCCCACATTCGCCGTTACACGAAGTTCAGCCTGTGCGACAGTTAGTTTTGGTTCAGTTCGCTGTGCGAGGGTGAGCGCCTACTAGGTAGGCAACATCTTCTCCGCAGTGCATGCGTGTAGTGCAGGGTGGCCTACCCCGAGTCTCGCAGGCGCTCATAGCTCGTGTAATATATCTCGTTATCAGGTTTAAAGTTGGTCTTGTTATTCTCCACAGACGAGTTAAAGAAGGGTTTCGGGGTGGTGCAGTCGTGGTCTCTCTTTGGAACCAAAAATTCCTGGCCAGTGTCGAAGCACCTAGAAAAGTGACAACAATCACCATGTGAGAAAAAATACATCTTTGGTTCTCGCACAACCACACGGAAACGCAAGTGTGTGTATGTAGCACACTTGTTGGTGTGCGAACGCCATTCGTACCCATGGATGAAAGAACTAGTGTTAGAATTTCAAAGGAAAATTCACACCTGTACTCCTTTAAGTGTACGAATGTGCATTCACACACCTACAAAGTGCGATATCCACACACTTGCGTTTCCAGTGCACGTGAAAGTTGCATCTACCAAATTTCTTGGCGGTCTCTGAGCCAACCATACCTTATGGTTTCCGTATCTAATAATCATTTTATTTTTCTTCCACGGGTGAGGTTGGTCCGCATGGCGAGTCCCAGACACGTGTGGAACCGGTGGTGGAGCTTTGGCTGCGGTTTGTCGCGCACGTCGCTCCACTCTGTGGGAACGGAGGCCGCAACGGCGACGAGTAGCACGTGGTGCAGCCCATTAGCGAAAGCCACGGCGTTTCACCGATAGGGGACCGGAAACGAGCTTCCTATTCGGCGGGAACGCATAATACGAATACGTTTGTCTACATTAAAGAAATAAGTAGACATGTTCGTGTCTACATTAGACAAAGTCGACGACACGGTCTATTTGTGTGCCTTTTTTGATGTAGACATTCCATGGCTAACTTACTGTAGCCATAATGCGTGCGTTTCGGTCGATAGAATCAGCTACGAATAAAACCACCAGACCACGCGGGTACCGTCTAATGCTATTTCTATATTTTTTCCACCGATCACGATAGCGTAAAGCCGTTGTGTCATCAAATTACATTTCCCCCCCCTCGATAGTGTAAAGTCGTTGTGTCATCAAACCAGTCCACCCAGGAGTGGCGTTATCCTCTATCGTCTTGAGGTGTCCCAACACCACGCTGTATAGTTTCCAGCCGCGGTTAAGACAACAGTGTAAAATAATATTCCTCGTTCGCCACATTTCACTCGCAAGTTCATGACCAGCTGATGAGATGCAAAGCAGTGCGACTTCTGTTTTCATATCCCCGGCTAGAGAGCATGTTCACTGAAGGAGAGGCAAAGAGAGATGGGGGGGAGTGTGTTAGAAGTCGTTCAACCCCTCGCCGTGCATGACTGCTTATGGGAGGTTAAAACTGGTGTGTCGGTCCGGCTGGCGGCCGGTGGTCATAGTTGTAAAGACCCCCCCCCCCCCATGACTGTTGTTTCTTTATTATTGTTACAGAAGTAGAGCTTTTCTATGCGGCACTTTTACATAGGTCTGACTGGAAGGTTCGCGAGTGAGCGCTGCGCGCCGCGTCGCGCACGTACGGCTCTGGCGAGGGGGACCGCGCAGGGTGACCTTCTGTGTGATTGTCGTTATTCGTTTCGGTAGCCCCCGCGCCCCGCTCTCCTCCTCCCTTTCGCGGCTCGAGTACGGCACGGCGCGAGGGAATCGAATCCTGCTCAAGTCACCGAGCTGGCCCCTCAAGACGAGGCGGGGTTCAGGCAGGCAAGGGGCGCAAACCGGCAGGGGGGGAGGGGTTCAAATCTTGAATGTCACTCTCGCACAGCTGTCGATGCTCTCGAGTTTTGATTAAAATTCGGTACGGCGCGGGTGAGACCTCTCCGCCGCGCCACCCTTTATACACCCCTCGACTCGCCCCCGTCCCGCTCTCCGCGTCGGCTTTTAGTTCGGCTCCGGACCAGTCTTACTTTCACTTTTCCGGCCCGGGCCCGCCGCCGCCCGCCGCCGCCCGCTCGCGGCCGCTGCGCGGTGCGTCGCGCTGGCTGAGCACGTCGGCCTGCGCGGGGGTGAGGGCCCGCGTACAAAACACGTGCAGGCTTGAGTCTCAGTGCCATGCCGGTGTCACAACGTCGGCGCACTCGCTTGTTCACCAAAATAACAAATTCTTTACATTAAAAATTAAAAATTATTCTTGGACGGTCCGGTGAATTAATTAACAGTGCGTAGAAAATCTCACATATGTTTTGTGGTTGGCTCTTGCCGTGCGCGTTTAAGTGATGGAAAATTTGACATTTTTATCTGTCGGGTAGACCTTACTTTTGTTCTTGTTGTTCCATGCTGTCCTGCTCTACCATGTTTATTCAACAAGCACACTGACGCTTATAGGTCGGCTCAGAGCGTAGTTAGTTAGAACGGGTTCGGTTGGGGTCTCCTGTGGGGGGAGTAGGGGCAAGCGAAGGAAACACAGGAAAAGGGGGGCGGGGAAGTTGATGTCTAATGGTTGCGTCAGTATACTGGGTGCACGGTCGTCAAGACGTTCGTACAGGTGGCTCCTCGCGAGGCGTACTTCAATCGTTCAATTTTCCTTTTTTATTTTCTTTCTTTATTTTCCTTATGTATTTTTTCAGATTTTTCTCTCGATTAACTGTTATTTACTTTAAGTGATTTTTTTGGAACGTGTCACTGATTCATTTTTTGGAGCGTTTACACTGAATTTTTAAAAAGATTGTAGTAACCTCTCGGCTCCTCGCCGGTTCGGCAAGCCCGCGGCGCGTCTGTGTTGGGCCCGGGGGGCCTGTTGTGTTGCCTTCCTCGCCCCCGTGAGTCCCCGCCGCGCCGGAGCTGGGTAAAAGGCGGGGCAGGGGGCGGGGCGCGGGGCGGCTTGGTCTGTTGGTGTGATGCAAGTGGGTCGTGGAGCCGAGCTGAGGCCGCCCAGGCATCGCCCGGTCAGCCAGGGCCAGGCACCTGGACCGGGCCATGCCTGGACCCGCTGTCGTCCAGCAGTGCGGTGCACCTGTAGCGACGCTGCATGCGATGCACGTGCAGTTGGAGCTGTCGCCGGGAGAGCTCAAACAACGTACACGCAGAAAAATAAGTTTGCTAATTTAGCTAATTCCAGATAGCTGGTATTGGTTAGCTGTCTAGCTAAGGTGGTTATCTAATTGGCCAATAGTTAACTGTGCATGTGCAGTGCACCCAAATCAAGTTAGCGACACGTGAAGAGGAGTTATCAGAATAAATGAGCGTGGATGCTAATCTTTCTTACAATTTAGCACCTAGTGCTAATTATTGAGCTATACAGCTATACTGTGCATTACCTAGGACAGCTAATGTCCATTAGCAGAGACAGCTAATTCAATGCTGCTGACTTGTTTTAGCTGTATATCTATCATTTTAACTATCCATTTATCGCTACTGGAATTAGCCGTACAGCTAAGTTTTAGCGACACAGTTTCTGCTGCGTGTACTACTCTAAGGTGTCTAAGGCCTGCTGCATCTGTACTTTAGAGCTGTTTTCCCCTTTCGTATTTGACACCTCGGACACGTATTGGACATGCATTTACTCAAGTAATCCAGAATTTAAAAACAGTTCTAAACAGACAGGGTTTATTGGGCTTTTCTCTACGCAGTTCCCCGCTCAAAAGGCACTCAATTTCAATGATCGCACAAATAATGAAAAAAATGGATTTCTTGTGGTGATTAACTCGGCAGGGTCACCGGGGAGCTGCTCCCGCGTAATAAGCCTGGCTGCCGGAAGGTATACTCCCGGAAGTAGCTTGTGCTTGTGTACTTTCCTGGGAGTGAATATCTCGCAGGAGCTCTCCGACGGTCCAGCTGTTCGCCAAATCTAACATTTAATATATAAATAATGCGATACCCACAGCGAGACTCTCGATTTCAGAAATCAAATTCATAGAATCTGTATTGACAGCTCTCGCTCCGTTGTAAAGGCGTTTAAAGCTTCAACGCACCTTATGACGGGACGGGTGTGAATTTCGGTCTCTGCTTTTATTTTTCCAGTGTATACGTACGAGTCGAGTCGCCTATATTATTATTGCTCTTGTTCCTCCGCCGCGCTGTGTTGTTGTCGCTCGCCGCCGGTCCAGGGCGATCGCGTCCGCCTCCATGACCCCGCTATGTGAAGCCGGTCGGCCGTGAGCCGCAGCCGCATGCACCGCGCGGGCCCTGGTGGTAGCGCGAAAAGTGAATGGAGAGAATTCCGCCAGCCCCCTCCCTCCCCCCC
>NW_026267282.1:109547-110735 GCF_000697945.3 Frankliniella occidentalis | reverse complement strand
GGGGGGGGGGACAACAACAAGGGCGCTCTGCCGTACATCGCCGCGGGCCCGCGGCCAGACTAGCGCGGTGGGCGCGTTCCGTTCAGGAGGGAGGGAAATACACCACAAACGCGGCAAAATGGCCAAGTAACACATGTTGGGTGCGACTGTATTTGGAAGTGAGAATGCAATTATACGGAGTGAGTCACTCCCGGGCGCGGGAGTGGGGGCGGACTTTAACGAGCGGACGCACAAAAAGCGACTTTATTTTTCGACTCGTCCGTGTGTGCGGCCGCGGTTGAACGCACGCTGTGCTGTCGGGCCACGGGCGACAAGCTCGGCGTTGGGAAAAGAGTTGTGGAATTCTCAGCTCTCCCCAGTGCTTCAGGGGGAACGACCTCCAGTGGTGCGTGCTTTGGCACCGAGGCAAGGAGCCATTCCTCCAGAGGACAGGCGCGGGTGCGGGGATGGGCAGCATGCGTTGTGTGTGTCTCTCTCTCTCTCACACACTTACATGTAGGCGAGGTGCGGCCGCGGCCGGGGCAGCGCAAGGTGGGCGCGGGCGGCCCGGGCCAGCAAGGGGGCGGGCGCCAGGACGGGCGCCGCGCCGCCCACCCTCCGCGCCGACCCCGACGACGAGCCGGAGCCGCCGGCCAGCGAGGACGCCGTCAGCGCCGTCGTGGTCGACGTTGTGGTGCCGGACGTGGAGGCGTCCCCCGGCCGGTGCACGGCGGGGGTCGTCGCCTTGGCCACATTGGTGCGGGAGGACCGGCTGGGGCGGCGGCGTCGCTGTGGGGCTGCGCCCGCTGCAACGAGGTCGCCGTCAGAGAGATCCTTTGGGGACGTGCTGGAAGCGCTGGGCGCGCTGGACTTACGGGGCAGTCTGCTAGAGGCCAGCGAGGCCGACACCCGGTGGCTGTAGCGCCCGTGCCCGTGGTGCGGCACCCCGTGCGGCCCGGCGGTGCCACGCTTGTCTATCCAGAAGTGCATGGCGGCTGTGTCCAGATCTGTGACAGAGAGTGAGTGTCACACTGACAGATCAGCGGGGGATGAATTCCTTCGGTTTCTTCATTTATTGTTCCGACGAAAAAAACAATAAACATAATTAAACGTATTAATTCAGTTTGATATAATAGCAAGGGGAAGGCGGTAGGCACCCACACAGTTGCCAAGTGCTCATTCCAATACATACAGCTAGTACCCCCCCCC
>NW_026267282.1:101295-109497 GCF_000697945.3 Frankliniella occidentalis | reverse complement strand
CCCCTCCCCCTCTCCCGCCCCTGCCGCACCTCCGCGTCGTGGCCGCCTTGCCCTTGGTCCGGGCCAGCCCGTAGGCTGGGCCGTAGGCAGCCAGAGGCCGCCTATTACCTGCCGACCTATCCGTCACTGGAGCACTGCGGCCGTATTCGGGTCATGGATTGACATAGCACGCTGTGTGGGGGATTGGCATTGTCCAGTTTTTTTCCGACAAGGTAAAATATTTCCGTTGCGATAAATATTGCCATAACAATCGCCAAGTTTCCCGTTTTATTGCTCTTTTTATTTTTGGTTGTGTGTGCGATCTCGTGTGGTACACTTAAAAAATAAATCTGGGCACGTGCGTGACACTTAATCCCCCTAGACGAGCCTCACACGCCAGGGAATTCGATCGCTTTCCTGCTGCGGCTTCCTCTCTTGTCGAGCCTCTGTCCACCACACACTTTTAAAACACACACAGTTTTCTCTGTTTTTTTAAAAAATAAAGTGATAAAAAGATTTTAAAAACACAAAAAAAAGTCAGCGTACTTTCACCCAGTCGCGCTCGCAGTACGCCCGTATGTGTTGTCGTGTGTGGTAATATATGTCAGGCTGTCGTTGTTGTCTGTCTGGGACCAACATGCATGAGGTAAAGTGGTTTCAGGAATATTTTAGGGGGTGGGGCGTGCTCTGTGTTTGCTAAACCAGCTAAACCTTTATGTGATGTTTAACTGAACCAGCCACACGGAAAGCTTTCGCGCAGTTAATCGGAGTTCGGACAGGCGACGTCAGCAGTTCGTGACCAAAATGTGGGCGGAAAACTTTGTAATATGCCGCTTTCCTAATGCCTTTTTCCTCTTCTTCTGTTTACAGACTGACTCCAACTGAACTGCCCAGCACTATCCAGCGCAACCTCATTCTTTTGTACTGATCACAACAAGGTAATGAAAAGCTGTGTTTAAACTTGATGGAGGGAGGGGGTATGGGTTGGGTGTTAGATTGATGAATTAGATCAGCACTATTGTTGAGATTCGAGGTGAGAATTTCCGTCCTCACGGCCAGTTAATTCTATCGACGCCCATCTCGAGGGCTTGGGAGGGGGGAGGACCAGGAGGGAGGACCCTTTGGGCCGCCGAAGGGCGCCGTGCCGGACGTCCTCGGCGCCGTCCGCGGCCCGGCCGGGGCAGGGGACCCCCTCGACTTGGCACGCTCTCTTTCTCGCGTTACATCACGCTGCACGCCCCGCCCCGCTATAGAATGTCATGTGTCCGCCGGGTAATGCCAGGCGAGCACGCGCCCGCACGCCATACTGTTACGTTCCGCGAACTCCGTTGCCTCCCCCTACCCCTGCCCCTATAGTATGCATATTATGGCTTGCCCCATATGCACTTTTCTCCCACTCATTCAATGTTATGGTACAACACACTTGCATGTGGAGGGAAGCAGGCACGTGGCAAAAGGAATAACCACGAGCAGAATAAACGACTGAACATTTTTTGGGGTGGTGTTTTAACGCCTTGCGACTCGTAAAGTGTCTTTATTGTAATGTAAGAAAAGAAAGTTTGCCGCCCGCGCGATTTTAATAACCGGTAAGATAAACTGCCGAACTTTGTCCCAATCCTGACCTCGCCCCTTTTTTCGCACTTGCGAAGTGCATCCCGCCGCACCTCCGCCCTCGGTGGACTCTGCCAAAGACTCTCAGCTGCTTTGGTTTTGGTTCCCTGCCAGCGGTTAGCCTCCGCGCCCCTCTCCCGCAGGGGAGGACAAATTTGCCGCGTTAAAATTTCGGGAAAATTTGCATTGTCTAACAGCGCTAAAATCTTCATATCGCCCGCCGCCGAGCCCGCCGCGGTAAACGGTGATGGTCACGAACTGAACTGACCACAGCGACGACGGGAGCGGCCCGAGGCAAATGACACTCTCATCTCCTGGCGATAACTTTTTATCGCACCGCGTCTCAATCAAACAACAACAACAATGAATAGAATATTGCCTCAGTCCAAATTGTTGCTGTCCGCGCCGGCCCGCTGTGCTGCTGTGCGCCACGCGCGCGCGCATCGGCCCGTCGCCAGCAGGGCCCCACCATCGACTTGCAGATGGTCGCCGTCATGCAGGCCGAGGGGCCCCAGGCCCAGGCCGGGGTGGTCGGCCTCGGCTGTCCTGTGCCTTCTGGGTGCCACTCTTTGACCTCAGGCCGAGCGCCTCCGCTTAGCCTCCGTGCCGGCGCCGCCTGGTTCGTGGCGCGCGTGCGCGCGCGCTCTATGCGTTGTGCGATGTCACCGAACAAACAACAGATTAAAAAACACTGTAGCGGCAAGCAGGGCCAGGCTGCAAGGCGAACGCAAATAAATGTGCAAAAATCGCGCTGTGCAAAAAAAAGTACAGTTTTCTGTATGCTTTTGTGGTGTGGTGGTCTGTGAACGCAGGTGGCTCCCGCCGCCGGCGCGTTACAGAGTATAATGTATTTCCTTCACACCTGTATTTTTGAAGTAAAACCTGTCGGGAATTCATGAGCTTGATGGAAAAGATTACTGCTGTCGCTTTAAGAATTTTTCCCTCAGATTGTTCCTAATAAAACAAGCCTCTTGTAAATCCTGCGGGATGGCGGTTTTCTGTAGCATACACCTTTGTCGCCCTCTCCTGGTACGCCTTTGAAATTACAGTGTACTGGCAGTGACCCCCGAGGTAACCCCTCGGGACTCGGGTGATCCCATCAGCATTCATTGGCGACCCTATGAATCGAGAACTAAAACGATACCCTGCAGAATTACCTGTTTATCTCACTGGGTCCGTGTGTTTGGAGTGTGGAGGGGAGGGAGGCGAGGGGCGGCAGACGACTACGTGCGCGCGGAGGAAAAAGGGGGAGGGGGAATTCCCTGGAAACGTTCCCCTCCCACTGCTCGCAGTCGCTGATGACTCGGCGTATTTTCTGCCCCTCTCCTCCCTTCCTCCTCCGTATCCGCCCAATCGCATCGCCACCCAGCTCCGCGCGCCGACTGTCGGGCCGCGCTGCTGTATCTTTGTGGTGAATACTGAACGCCGTCGCCCGTCGCTGTCCTCCGGAGGCCTGGAGGTGGCCGGGCAGGAGGCCGGGTGCGACGCTCTGCTGGCCGGCGTGGCGGCGGGTGCGGCTGACGGGACGGGTCCGTACTGCTCGTGGCGGCCCATCCTCGGGGTGACGCAAGGCGGGTGCCCCGCGCGGCCCGCGCGCCAGGAGGAGCCGAGGACAAAGTGATTTCTCCTCTCTGCTGGTCCCGCCGGCTGCCCGCCCGCCCGTCCCGTCTGTACGTCTGTCTGTCGCACCTGCCCGTCCGTTTGTCTGTCGTCGTCGCTCTCCCCCCGCGAGCGATGACGCGTCTGTTCAAACGAACGAAATGTCGAAGTGGGGTAACAGGGACGGACGGCAGCGCGGGGCCAGAGAAAGGAAAAGTCAATCCCGGCGCACCCCGTGCGGGTTTGTTTATTATTTCCGGGGTGGCGAGGACGTGGGCGTCAAAGGCCCGGCCGCAGCGGGGACAACATCCAGATCCGTAGAGACTCTGCAAACACACGCAGGTGGCGAAGGGATGGCCCGGGCCGGAAATGCCCCTCCCCCCCTCTCCAACAAAATTCCTTAAATTCTTCAATTCCAATTCCTGGTAGGAGGGCTCTAGGGAGATGCAAGGTTCAAGAAGGGATCGGGGACGGCTTTCGCCTCGCCGATAGTGGCGTTGCTGTGCTGCCTCCGACCCGGTCGTCGGCGCCGCCCGGCTCAGCGGGGGCGGGGCACTCCGGGCCCCGGGCTTGGGTTACCCGCCCCCACCTCGCCCCGCTGCTACGTGATTTTCGCGCCGTACTCGTCCTGCCACCGCGCATTATCTCACGGTGATAAGGACGCCGGTGGGGTTTAACGCCGACGTGTTTGGCGTCGCGACGCCCCTTCGGTTCGGGACGCCGCGCGGTGTCGCGCCGCCGCCGTCCGTCCCTCAGAGGGTGATGCACTGCCCCCTCTCTCTCCCCTCGCGAGGGCCGCGTGCCCGTGCCGGCCAGACGTGCTGACGGCCACGCAGGCTTTGGGGTCCGAGGAGGTGTGCGTACGGCGGGGGGTTGGTGGGGCGCACTGAGGTGGTGTGATGCAAGTCACCTGTGTCCTTGGGCCAGACCCCTCGCCGCCAGGGTGGACGCCAGACACTCGTGAGCGGTACGATAGCGTAGGGTTAAGTGTGCTTTATCTGGGGAGCTCTGCGTGAAGAGGTGTATATAGGCGCCGCGGCGGAAGTGACCGTCGCGGGATCGGGGTGGTTCGTCCTTTCTCCGCAAGGATTCTCTCGGCGTCTCACGGGATCACGGCGCCTGCGACACTCGGGGTAGGCCACCCCGCCGTACACGCCTGCATGGCAGGGGAAATGTTGCCTACCTGACAGGCGCTACGAGAGCTTGCATAGTCTGCACTTGGCGAGTTCGTAACGGCGAATGACACGCGCGACTTCTGGATGATCCCTTTCATGTCCGTTCGTGTCTAACTCTATTCTCTTCTTCCGCAGGCCGTAGCCATGTGTCCGCTGTGGCCGCTGCACCTGCTGGTGCTCTACGCGGTCATGCTGTGGCCGCTCCTGCTGCTGACGTGCGGCGTGGCCAAGGGCGTGGCTGCTCAGGTGCTGCCGCGCCAGGGCCTGCAGGGCCTGCAGGGCTTCCAGGGCCTACGCGCCTGCCCACAGACGGCGCTGTACTGCGCCCCGCCAGACGGCGGCGACCACCTCTGCGTCCAGTTCGACGCGGTCCTCCCCAACGGCACCGTCGCGGACGTGTACGAGCGTGGGCGGCTGGAGCTCAAGATGGACGAGTGGGCGACGCTGCGCTTCAACGTGACGGACCTGGACGCCAACGAGGCCCAGGGCAGTAAGCTCTACCTCGAGGCGGACAGGCAGAACGTGGCCGACGTGAAGCCGACGGAGGTGTTCATCAACACGCAGAGCCTGAACGGTCCGTCGTCTTGGGCAGGTTCCGTCAATGTGACCGGCCACTTCCTGGGTAAGTGGAACCTGCGACTCTCCATCTACCGCCGTCTTCCCGCTCTGGTCTGACGCCCTCCTCCTCCCCTAGGTAAGACGCAGGTGCGACTCAAGCTCGGCAACCGCTTCAGCGACTGCCTGCCCGTCGTGGTGACTCGACCCAAGCGCGTCATCGACACGGTGTTCACGGCCAGCGTTGCCAGCCTGGTGGCCATCATCTTCATCAATTTCGGCTGTGCCCTCGACTGGGAGATCGTCAAGAAGACGCTGAAGCGACCCTTCGGCCCCGCCATCGGCTTCACTTCGCAGTACATCGTTTTGCCTTTGGTAAGTAAAACTGCTACTAAGGTGCTCAGGATACTTTGTTTCAATCACTTGTGTTTGTTATTATTTGTGCTTTTCTTGATTCCAGATAAGTTTTGGTTTGGCAAAGCTTTTGTTTCCCAATGATGTGGCCATGCAACTGGGCATGTTTTTCACTGGAATCAGTCCAGGAGGAGGGGCTTCTAACATTTGGACTTATTTGCTCGGTGGAAATCTCAATTTGAGCATTACCATGACTGCAATAAGCACTATGCTTGCTTTCGGTAATATCCGTTTTATTGAAAGAGAATGTGCAAATGTATGGGATTTTTGAGCAATATTTGATATATCTTTTTGTTTTCTGTCCCCAGCAATGATGCCATTTTGGGTCTTCACCCTAGGACATCACATATTTCATCAAGATAAAATGGAAGTGCCATATATGAGAGTTTTAGAAGTTGCATTTTCTCTTGTCGTTCCTATTTTCATTGGATGGCTAATCCAGAGATTCTTACCCAGAGTATCTAAGCTTCTTGTTCGTATTCTGAAGCCATTCTCAACTCTTCTCATTCTTTTTATTGTAATTTTTGCCATCATTACCAATCTCTACATATTTGAACTCTTTTCTTGGAAGGTAAATATTAAAAATTTTAGTATTGTCAAACTCCTGAATTTGGTGTTCAAGATTTTTTAAAAGATGTTGTCTTTCCAGATTGTAGTTGCAGGTCTTGGGCTTCCATGGTTGGGCTACCTGACAGGGCTCACATTAGCTGTTATATTCCGACAGCCTTTCCCTGATGTTACAGCAATATCAGTTGAAACTGGTGTTCATAACACAGGAATTTCAATCTTCATGTTAAGAGCAACTTTGGGACAGCCAGAGGCAGACTTAACAACAGGTTTGTTAAAATAAAAATACAAATTGTGAAGAAAATATCCATAGAATGATGAAATTGATTTAAAGTGTACTACATTAATATTTTTTCCCAACAGTGGTCCCTGTTGCAGTTGCAATAATGACACCAATTCCACTTACCATTTGGTATGTAGTTAAGCAGCTACGATCAAGGTGGACTGTAAAAAAAAACGATATGTACGCATTGAGTGATGAGGAGAGAGCTCCAGTGACAAGTAATCAGAATGAACATTTAACAATTGTCACATCCAAGGGAGCAAGTAATAACAATCATGACAAGTATTAGGCAGTGCAAAGGAGGTGAACATTCCAAGTACACACAGGAAGAATGTGCTTGTGAAGTAAACATTGTGTACTGGTTGTTATTTCCATTTCATTTTTCTCATTTCCATTATTTAAATTACCAGTCAAATCATCTCATAAAGATAATTTTTTAGTCTGTGAACTGTAGCTGAGCTGGTATTTGAAGAACTGCTTAGCAGTCAATGAATAAATGTACCTCGATCAATGTAATTCCCCGAGAAAATGCTCTGTAAGAATATGGGACTGCTTCAAGAAATTGAGGATTTGCAACTGTTCTCCTAGACTGTAGCTTTCCGTAGATTTAGCTCCTTCTTGTTCTATCCCAGGCTCTAGCCAACTGTACCATGGCATTCTAATAGATCCACTTGAGATCTAGATGAATATTTCAGTACTTAATACACATAATAGGCAGCTGTTTGTTTCTTGTTAGGCCTGCAATAAGTTACGAAAAAGTTCTAGTTAGTTTCCTTCAATTCTAATAGTGGACCACTTCTATATCAATGAAAATCATTTTTTGTAGATTTGGTTTAGTTACCAAGCTTTTTTTCTGCTGATGAATGTATTGACGAAAAGGTGAATTTTTAATGACCAGAACCTGTATTGATCAGTATGTTACAGTAAGATATCAAGAGACTTTTATGGTTTTGGTATGAAATGGCAATTAGTGTTCATTTAATTACAATTTGAACAACGAGAGTTATGTATCACTCAGTCTGAGGATGATTTCCAAAATATTCTATCCCTCCTTTAATGTTGTGCAGGGTGTTAAAATTTTGTACTGATTTATTAAATTGTATGATCCAAAACTTTGTAAATTGGGATTTAGTTCTGTACTATTTCACATTGTTCCAATAGACCCATGTGTTCTTTGTAGCAGCTTTCTTGCATAAGTTGAGTTATTTAGAAAGAAAATCCCAAGTCTGTATTTCTTACAAACTCTGAAACCTGAATACTCTTCTTGATCCCATGTGAGAATAATTTTATTGTGTTTTCATTTTGTTTATGAGAAATTTAATATCGAAATTTCAAAGTGTTCTGCTCTTTAAATGTATAATTACTGTTTATTGCATATACAGTATAATTGTCAAAAATGTTGCACAACTTTCAACATTTGATCTCAAAGTGATATTTGGCTTTACTACTTAAAAATTGCTGCCCTTTGTTGAAAACTCTTTGATCTAAAAAGTTGAGTGCAAACATTGTTTGTTTCTTTTCTCATTGTTGCGTTTTATAAAATAATACTTTTAAATGTCCCGGAGACTTAAAATTTATGATAATGTTACGACTTTTAAATTGGTAGGCAAAACCAATAAAGACAGTGTGACTGTAGTGTCCATTACTTTTACATGTGATGTTTGTAGTGGATAGAATTAAGCTGGAAGTACTCTACCAAATGGACAGTATTTTCTGGTACTTCATAATTGTTAAGGAATGAATATTAAAAAGTTAATTTGAAAATTGTCTTGGTTTGTACTGAGTTTTTTACTTTAAAGTGTCCCACACACTTACTAATGTTCTCGACCAATGGTGGACTACAGGAAATATATGAGACTGTTGGATTGATTCATTTATTTGGGCTGACGTAGTTTCTACAAGACCAGCGGACAGCTACTTTCTAATTGGAGCAAGATGCATCTGTTGGGTTCAAATGGGTTTATTTGAGTCTTGTAGGTTAAATAAGAACACATAATCACGCACACTCTTCAGTGTGTA
>NW_026267282.1:93873-97527 GCF_000697945.3 Frankliniella occidentalis | reverse complement strand
CCCCCCCCCCCACCTGTCCCACCTCTCCATGAACCAAAACTAGAGCACTTCATCGCACCCCCTTCCATCTCATTTGCGAGTAAACAGCTCTGACAGTGAGAGGGAAGCGAAACACTGACGAGTTCGTTTGATAGCCAAACACTGTAGCGAGAGGGGGGCCCCGGGCGAGGCAAGGTCCAGGCGAGCGAGGGCTGGGGCACCAAGGTTAGGGGGCCCTGGGCCAGCCTCGCTTGGCGAGCTACGGCCCCTAGTGCTCCTGGACCCCCGTGCCCAGCCCCAGCCCAGGAGCACGACGGCCACGTCGACCTCTACGTACCCCGGTAGCGTTGGCTCGCGCTGCTCACATTGGACCAGCTGGACGAGGAGGCGCTGCATTCGGCCATTCAAATCAGGGGGGTTGATCACCGTGCTGGAGGATGAAATGGAGGGACTCAACTCTCCAGGTCTCCAGCTGGAGCCTCCAGATCTGGAGCAGCCCGGCGGCAGCGTAGGGCGGACGCCACGAGCATGCTGACGACGTCCAGCTAATGCGGGGACTGGGGGCGCTCCACTGGGCGCTCGCACGGGCTGCTTGAGGGAGCTGAGGCTGTTTGTCCACGGTGAATGTAGGTCTGCCAAGTGGCCAAGTGGGCGCCCCTGTATCGATCAACCCAGCGGAGCCACCCTCACCCCCCGCGGGGATGGGGGTGGGAGGAGGGGCGGGGCAGGGGGCGCCGAGCGCGAAGCAGCGCGGAGGGGCGGCCTCGGAGCCACTGGATCCAGCCGACGCGACGGAGGGGTGCGGGACGTGCGGGACGCTACCGCGACACCATGACGGCACCACGCACGCACGGTGGCTGGCACAGCTGCCTGGCGCCGTGACCGTCGCCACCTTGCGAGCGCCGATTACCTCTGACACTCGGTAAACGCAGGTGTTATTATCGGGAAAATAAGTGGGTTTAGCCATACGAAGAGGATCCAGGGAGGCTCTAAGGTCGGTCCCCCCCTGTCGTAGCGAGCCGAACTCGCCCGAGCTAAACCGAGCGGCCGCCGAGCGGTTCCGCACAGGACGATCGGGAGCCCTTTCCTCCTCTCTCCCACCATCGAGTCATGTCGGACAGAGCGCCAAGTAGCGTGCGACGAGCACTCTCCGTGGGGAGGCGCATGTGGAGCTGAGTCTGCACACTCGCCTCCAATTTCCGTTTTGCGGGTTCGAGTCCCACCTGGTCCCTTTATTCTTTCGGCTTCTGAGGAAGTATATCAGTATGACAGGTGGGGGTGATGCACCCCGTGACCTTTCCTGCATTCTCAGTGCACCGCATGAAGCTGTGCGGACGGTTTTGCCCATTGTCACTCGCCCGGCGGCTCCCCGCCCCCGCGGTGCACGTTTTCCTAGGAGGGGGTATGCTTGACTCAGTAACTCGTTCCTTTGGTGAGTAAAATGCATTCAAACAAAACTGATAAATAAAAGTTGGCCGAAACAAGCGAAAAGGTTTTGTTTTTCGATCGCGCAGACGGAGTGCGACCCCTGCCAATGCCTTCCAGGCCTCTCCGAAATTGCATGTCTGTCAATTTGATATCGCCGGGGGGCGATGCGTAACACATGGCCTAGCACATGGCTTCACCCACGCTACACGTGAGAGCGGCTCTCCGTATTTTCTTCTCGCTGGGTGGACTTTCAACCTGCGGACTTGCGGATGACGCTCGAGTATGGGCTCGCGGAGCTCTTCAAACTTCGCGGGCTTCCGTGATTTGGTGTCTGAGAAGTTCTACCAACCAATGAATGAAGCTGTTCATTTTTTTCTGGAATTTGGGACGCTGCACACTGGTAAAAAGACGTTCAAAATACAATTTTTACTAAATCAGTTGTTGTATAAGGTATGGTTGGTCACTCATTTACACAAATCACGACGAGAGTATAGATCGGTCAATACTGGTCACATGGAACGTAAGTTGGCTGCAATGGACTTCCGTGAATGTGCATTGTCTGTAGTTGAACGGACCCTGTATCGATTTTAATGAAAACACGGATGGCTGTCGAGGTCAACTGTGTGTGTTGTGGTTGTGATGTGCGTGGTTTCAACTCTCGTCGTTAAGCTGGTCCTTTTAAACTAAAATGAAAAGTATTTAGGTTTTACGTAGCAATTTTAATTATGCATTCAATAGTATACACGGGTAGACTTCTGTCTCGTGCGATATGGAATGGAATAACAAATTATACCACAAGTTCAACAGAGGCCCAAGTGTGCAGAAAAAGGGAACCACATTTAGTTCATGCCGTTTGTGGATTTCCAAAAGACTTTACTCACACTATTCTAAAGAAGGGCCAGTTCGGTGACGATGCGTGGTTCCACGCCCTCAACAAGGCCTCAGATGTCATTGGTAAGTTTTCACAAAAATCTAGGTCTGAATGGTTGGTGCAATCATAGGTATGATGTCTCACCATTTGACAATGAAAACACCACAATTCTTCCTGGTATTTCGCAACAACGTGTTTTATCACTTGATTTGAAAATAAAATTCCGATTGAATGAATGGTGAAGGGTAAAGAACACTTTTAAGATTATTAGAAAGTGTGGGTGAGCTGCTGTCATGTGACTCCAATAATAAAAATTGTCTCAGTGGCTTACTATGATTTCAAATTGAATCTTCTGTGTGCTTTGATTCATTTTACAATAATTCAAATCATGTATGTTTGAACTACTCATTTTTGAAATTGAGAAATAATATTTTCTTTCAACTGCTTTTAGGTGTTGCTGATGGCGTTGGGGGATGGAGAAATTATGGCATAGACCCAGGAGAATTTTCCTCATTTCTAATGAAAACATGTGAACGCCTGGTGTGTAGTGGGAGATTGAAAAATATGCTCCCAGCAACACTGCTTGCCAGAAGTTATTATGAACTTCTTGAGAGCAAGCGACCCATTTTAGGTACAAATAGCTCTTTTTCCTTAATTCAGTCTTTATTTTGCTCTCTCTGTATGTCTACTCTTTTATAATTTTGTGTCTTGATTTTACAGGAAGCAGTACAGCATGTGTTATAGTTCTTAATAGAGAGAACTGTCAAGTATATACTGCAAATATAGGAGACAGTGGATTTGTTATTGTTCGCCATGGAGAGGTTGTGCACCGATCTGAAGAGCAACAACACTATTTTAACACACCTTTCCAGTTATCATTACCTCCCCCTGGTCGTAGTGGCTTGGTTTTAAGTGACAGGTAAAATACATGATACTCCTCATAAAATTTTGGCTTTTTTAAAGCGGAAGACTGTTTCACTGTACAATTTTGGTAATTTTATTTAAAATTGCATGTTTTTATTATTTATGTTTTGTTTTGTTTTGTCCCTAGCCCTGATGCTGCTGACACTTCAAGCTTTCCAGTAGAGGATGGTGATGTTATTCTTCTAGCAACTGATGGTGTGTTTGATAATGTTCCACAACAATTACTTGTAACAGAAATGACCAAACTGCAAGGGGAGAGAGACCCTTGCAAAATTCAAGGTGTTGCAAATGCGATTGCATGGATGGCACGCAACCTTGCTTTTGATAGTACTTTCATGTCACCATTTGCTGAAAGTGCACGCCATAATGGTATTGAAGCAGTAGGTAAGTGCCCTAAAAGTGATTCTTATCATTAATTAAACACCAAAATCAGTATTCATATACATATATTA
>NW_026267282.1:90559-92366 GCF_000697945.3 Frankliniella occidentalis | reverse complement strand
AAAAAGTGTCTAAATTCTTACTCTAAATCACAGTTTATACTAGCGCTGCACGCAGGCAGCTATGGGGGGTGTTGCATGTTGCAGGGGTGTGAACTTTGCGCCTCTCCCCCTCTCGCTCAGAACGAGAACAACAACACAGGCAGGGGTAGGACAAGCGGAGAGGAGAGCCAGGGGGATAAAAATACAATAAACTTAAAAAAAGGGAAGAAATCGAGGGATCACGCCCCGCTTGTTCCCGTATTTGAACACGAATGCGACACTTGGGTGTCGTGAGAAGAGGAGCGATGACTGACAAACTCTGACGGCACCGTGTTCGAATACTCGCGGCCACAGAAAGTTCTTCTGGCGAGTGTGACTTAGAGGGCCGGCCCGACACTGGTCACCAGGGGAAGACTTATCACAACCGGAGCACCCGCAGCCTGGGCCGGGGTCACCTACGTGACGACCTTCTCGTAGGCAGGGGGAGGCTGCTCGTCCAGCATGGCGATGTGGTAGGGCGGCGGCGGCTCCGTGCTCAGCTGCTGTTCTGCCAGCTGCTCCTGCTGCACCTGCTGCAGCAGCTGGTGCTGCTGGGTCTGCTGCCCGGACGCCAGCGCCACGCAGGGCACGTTCTCCATGCCCATCGACATGGGCGGCCGGTCGATCACCACCTCCTGGGGACACGGAGCACAGGGTGAGACTGCGGTCGAGGCCTCGTCGAGCAACTCCCGGACACGCGCGTACTCACGCTGACCACGAGCTCGTCGGAGTCCCCGAGGTGGGTCCGGCGCAGGCCGGACGAGCCCGTATCCCCCCTGAGCGCCGAGGCAGTGGCCGCCGCCGCGGCCGCCGCGAGCTGGGAGTTGACCCGGGCGCGGCATATAGAGGCCGTGCAGCCAACCATGAGGAAGATCATGAGCAGCAGCGACAGCACCATCGCCTCCATGCCGGAGCTCTGCGGACATAATCAAAGAAAGTTAGAAAACTGTCACAGCCACGATGCAGGTGGCAATACAGCGACCCTCCCAGGAGGCGCTATGCGACTGACCTGGAAGTCTAGGTAGAACTTGGTCCCGGCCACGAAGACGGAGGCGAGCGCGAAGGAGGCCCACAGCCCGCACGTGAAGCGGTCCATGAGCACGGGCGAGCTCTCGCCATGGACGGGAAGGGGCAGCGCGCCCAGGCCGAACACGTCCGCGCGGTCCGAGCCGCTGGCCGAGGCACCCAGCGCGCCGTGCGCGCCGTGGCCGTGGTGAAGGGCGCCCTCCAGGGGCAAGTCCACGAGCATGCCACCGAGGCCGCCGGGGCCCTGGCCGCCGTGCGCGCGTATCCCGGAGCCCGTGGAGCCGCTGCAAAGCAAAAAGGCAGAGGGTGCTCAGCGCGCGGTCCGACCGGCGGCGCGGCCAGGGAGCGCCGTGGAGGTAGGCAGTCCCGTTGCACACGCCTGCCGCGCGGCACGGCCTACCTCGCGCCCCACTCTCTAGTAGCAGAGCCGGGCCAGATAGAGGGGAGAGAGCTCTGAGAACTAGTGCTTCCTAGAAGTTTGCTCTTGAGTGGGGACGTGACCCGGCAAATTTGTTGGGAATCTACTTCTTAAACAAAAAGCAACAAAACGTTGGCTCAAGAACAGGTGCCCCGCTAGCTAAAGTTATGCTCGAAAACCACCCAAACAAATGGTGCATTTAAAAGGTGTACATTTAAAAGGGCGTTCTTCAATTCTTTCTTCTTTTACTGCTTCTTTTTCTTCTTCCCAAGGCCATTGGAATTCGGTGCGTCCTAACGACTGGGCGGAAGTAGTAAGTGTATATGGCATAGTACTGGGGGGGGG
>NW_026267282.1:71958-85034 GCF_000697945.3 Frankliniella occidentalis | reverse complement strand
TTCTTTCCTGAAGGTGGTAAACCAGATGATATAACAGTACTACTGGCTACTGTAGCTATATGAAATAGCTCCATTTGCCTAGTTTGTTGTCATTCATATTTGTATCATACAGTAGTCCCCTTTCAATAGGGATAGTCTCATTTACATGTTTACATCAAGAGGTTGTGTGTTGGGACCAAGAAAGGGAATTGTAAAAGTGTTCTACAACCAGTAGAGACACCCTTACTTGGTCCAATGTTACCAGAGGATTAAATCAGTGCCAGGATGCAGTCAGTGAAAATAATGTTATTTACTGTATTTACTGTACTTTTAATCATTATTCAAATGTGATTTTTGCACAAATGTTTTGAATCTTTTACCTAACGTGCTATGAAGACTGGTTTGTTATCCTCTTTGATTGTGATGTGCACTGTTGATAGTTGCTATAAGATTGCATTGTTTTCGTATGGCAAGCGTCTGCATTTGCCATCATAAACAATTAAGTCATGATAATGTTATGACTTTTGTCTACTTTGTTGAGTCGAATGTCTAATTCGCTGCCCTTGTTATCAGGAGGATCAACTTTTGCCTCCCTTGTCATGTTGTTAGAGTTTTAATACCATAGATTGTAATTGTTGTCATTCAGTAAACAAACATTTCTCGGAGTGAGTCTCCAATGTAAATATTGTCCATTTTCATCTGAAGAATTAGATAGCAAGGATTACATAAACCTTGGTAAGAATCAGTTTCACTTTGCATTTACTCAAAATTGTTCATTTGTGTAATTTAAGAATTTTTTTTAATTTTAATTTGTTAAGTCATCAAGATGGTATTCATTTTGTTTGTGATTCAAGCTCAAATGGAAACTATTGTGAGTTTATTGTGTAGGAGCAAGATTGAGGTTGCTTTCTTAGTTGTGTTTGTGTTTTATGTTAAGTGAAAGTTAGTGCTGTTGTGATAGTATAATGCTCACAAGTTCTGGTGCTTACAAATAACATCAGTTATTGCTCCTAGATTTCTGTGTGAGTGTAGACGGGCCTAGAACAAGAAGAACTGTTTTTAAATATCCGGTGAGAATAATTGTCAGTGTAAGATTCAGATGAATTTTTGCTGAATGGAAACCATCATTACCAAATGTCTTTCAGTTAATTTTTTTTCTTTCTTTTTAAACTTTGAGGACTTGTTCGTGAAATCAGATGCCTGTAGTTGTAGAATAATTATAGAGCTCAATAATGCTACAGTAGGAATTTTAAGTTTTGAGTGACTGTGACTGAGGAAACAATGCTCATCTGTGTTTTAGGGGCCCAGGTCTATAATATCAATTGGCATATATGCTGTGCCCCAAGTCATGACATTACACATTTTTAGTCTATACAGTTTGATTCTAGTATGGAAATAAAGAAATCACTTGCTTTTGTAATATCTCTGATACTCGTTTACTTACTAGTCAGTTTTGTGGCTTGTGATTAAATTTCTATCTGATTTCAGTGTGATAGGTGCTAATGATTGGTTGTTATTCAATTCAAGAATTGATGTGGAGGAATAATAAGCATGTCAAAGTGCAGGATAATAAAAAATGCTTGGGTCCTCTCCTATTTGTGATTGTTTACTCATTTTCTCACATAATACACTGCTAGCTATCTAGGTCACAAAATTTTAACTAGGTAATTGCTGATTCCATGATTAGGACTTGGTGACACTGATTCATTGCATACCTCAAATCAATGATCTTTAGAGTAGTGAAATTTAATTAATTATACCATCAGTAAAGTGTCACTAGTAAAAACTACTCCAATAACAAGTTATAAGAATATTTCTTTAAAGGTGCAACAAAACTGTCATTACAAAAATTTTGATAACCTAAATTAAAAGCAAAAGCTGGCATTGACTCAAAATTCATTTCCAGAATATGTATATACAAAACTTATAACTTAAGACATATTTACACAAAATTAAAGAGCATATATCTTCAATGTTCTGTCCATACTGGTTGAGGCAATATACTGGGCATTTCTTCCAAACCGTACACCAGTTGCCATAGCAGTGTGGTCATTAAATACTTTAAGTTCCTGCCACTGTTTGCATAGGTACACTCTGTAAGAAAGTAAAATGGAATTGAAAAAGGTGCGCAATTAGGTTAGTTTAAAGAATGAAAACAAGCTCATCATTTGAGTGCATAGCTTGCAACAAATGAAACCTACCTGACATCTGTGCCAGCAAGAGCAAGGTAAGTACCGCTTTGATCAAAGCACAAGTCCTTAATTTCAAAGTTATCATCCAGTTGTAAGGTTTTGAAGTTTTTGAGTTTCCGTAAATCCCATAGTTTGACACAGGCATCGTCAGCGGCAGTGGCAAGGTAATAACCATTTTCAGAAAACGAAATGGCTGTGATAGGACCAGAATGACCTGCAAAATAATTTTATTTTAAGATATGTTACAAATACAATAGGGTTATTACTAAACAAGGCTTACAAATCAGAAAGTTGTGATCAGTGAATAAGAATAGTACAAACCAGCAAAGTTGGCGACATTAGATTGTTCTTTCAGATCCCAAATCTTCACTTGCGAGTCTGCAGTACCCGTTCCGAAGATCAAACCGTCAGGATGGAATTGGGCAGTGGTAAGTCCTGTAGAAGCTTGGTCAATAACCTGAAGAATAAAAAAGAAAAAATAACATCTGTGAAACAAAATCTAAAGCTGAAGTTCTAGCTGAAATCATTGAATGAATCATACTTTTGTAAGCAGTCTTCCTGATCTGATGTCAGAGAAGGCCCAATGTTGATCAGTTGATGTAGACAGTACATAGTCGCCAGTGGGGTGAAGAGATAATCCAGTGACAGGGCCATCATGAACACGCAAGAGCTGAGTTGTTTGAGATACAGGAACATTCCACACTCGAATTGTTGCATCAGGGGAGGCAGTCAAAACAATATCCTGCAGAACAATTAATTCTCATTTAGTTCTTCAAATCATTTAAACTTAAACATAAATGTCTAAAGCCTTATTAAAAGAAATTACCTCGTCAGGGTGATAAATGACTCTGGTGACTTTCTTGGTGTGGCCCTTCAAAATGGCAACAACTTGTTCAGTATCTTTGTTGAAGACAGTTGCATTGCGATCGTTTCCTCCAGTCAAAATTTTGCTGGTGTCTGAACTGTGTACATCAAGTGATAAAATACCAGGAACACTGGCACTGTGTAGACCCTACAAGCCAAAGGAAAAAAGCAATTTACATTGAACAGGTGTGCATGTGCAATCAGCTGCATCAATTTCAACATATTTTGACAAACAAATGCTTACAGGATGAGATGAAATTGTATGGAATCCTCTAATTGCATCCACTCCAATGAGATCTTCTGGAACAGTACGGCCCCGCTTCTTTCGCTCTTGAGTAAGGACAGTTGCTTTTTCTTGCAGCTTCTGAATAACTTCCGCTGTCATACCAGCTTGTTCTGCAGGCTGGACAGCCACTCCAGTAGCCTCAGCAGCAACCGCCTTAAATTTTACAGAGAAGTTTCAAGGTTGTCTATTATTAAGATATTATTCTATTATTAAGATAAAGACAGAAAAAGAATCAGAATATCAATTACCGGCTGTTGAACACCAGCTGGAGCTGCCATGGCACCAGCTTGGGGTTTGAGAGTAGCCAAAGCTTCACGGGCAGCCATGACCTCTTTCTGCAGACGAGCAATAACTCGGCAAGCAGCGTCATGCTGGTAAAGGGCGTGACTGAGCTCTTGGCGGGCAGTCTGAAGTTGCTGTCTTTGGGTGAAGCTGTGAAGCATTACGGCATCCCACTCGTCTTGTAAAGTTTTCAGTATGGCAGGTATACTTGTAGCTGATGGTGGTTTTGGTTTAATAACAGCAGAGGCTATATTGGAGAAATTTGAAACATACAAATTGTCAATTATTTCAAAATGTAGAAATACTAATGAAACAAATTAATGACTATGTACTCACTCTTAATTTCAATTAACATATCTGCAGACAATTCCTTTCCGTTAATTGGATCAACGCCATTTTCAATTAAATATTTCTCAATAAGCCGCCTCTCAAAAATGGACCCAGACACAGGCGAAAGCACAGGGTGTTCGGGCACCTCATTGGAAACTGGAAGAAAGTGTTTTTGTAACGTTCAGTAGAGAAAACTAAAACAATTAAAAGAATAGGTCCTTAGAAACGTACACTGACTAACACATTCTACGAGTACAAAGGGGATTATAAAGAATGTAAAAAAAGAGAGGTTATCTTTTCAAGGCACTGAAGATAGGAGGTTCCAGGAATGTTTCTAACCTAAAATGAGCCTTCATTTTGGTCAAAAAGATTTCATGCACTAAGCAATTTATATTTTCCAAAACGAAAAACAAAGCGAAAAGGGGACTACAGTTGGAAAATGGGTTATTTAATACAGGAAAATGCCCAACAAAACAAGGGGCAACCAGAATGCCGCTAGTCGGATGTCGCAAGATTTTTTCACAAACTAATACTTACTGGCGCAACACAGCGACATGATGAGGCGTTGCTTTCAATTAAACTTTTTAGAACAAATTAGGATTATTACTTCCTGGACCGCAAAGAATATACAGATCTTGAAAACAACAGAAACCCTTGCCGGCGCCGCTCCCGCAGCACGCTCGCTCGCTCCAAAACACTCGGGGTGCGTTCGAGAATGTGAGTTCACAATATACCCGTCTCTCGCACTCTTACCGAAATGTACAAGTGCAAGGGAGATAGAAGAGGCAGGCGCAACTTCGGGAGCCTCCGATGGACCTGCGCATGCGTGGAAATCTTCGTTTTGGGCGGGCTCATTGGGCTCATTCAAAGCAGAAGGCAGACAAGCCTCGTCTAATTTCCTGTTTATTATACAATAATTGTTTTATAAGAGTTGCACACTTCTTAAAATGCATATGAGGAAGACGAAAAGCGGAAGTCACTTTTCGGTGGTGGTGGTGGTGGTGGTGGGGGGGTTAATAAGTTAAACTGGACCAATAATCAATATTACGGTTGGAATTCCATGATTTCGAGTACATTTGAATTTCTTTGCGTAAAATTTTATTTCCATGTGTTGCCTGATTCTACCTGTTTAGTATTCTGGTACGGTACGAGGCTGGATCCAGGTGGTTGGTCTCCCCTCCTAACGTGTGCCAGGCCTACACACAATAGTGTCGCGGGTTTGCCTACTCCAGGAGCGAGTTGGTGCGAGTAGGCAAACCCGCATTCGACATCTAAGTTGGCAGTACAAAATTCAACTGGACACTATGAGGACACCATTTGCAAAAACTCACGTGCGACGTCCACCGGGACCGGGCCCCATAGAACTCCTCGACGTCTCTCGAGATTTTTGTCCGTTCCCCATGGTGACCCATCCTTACGTGATTTTTGAACTGGGTACTGCTAAGATCCGATGCTAGTTGCGCGGGGTGTACTTAAACATAGACACGTACCTGTCAAAGTTGTTTCAATTGGACCTTTTGATGATGATAATCGCATTGATATCCCCAGGACCTAGGACGATCATGCCCTCAAAATTTCCCTATTATACAGGGTGGTCCACAGGACCCTTCCTTTAATATGCTTATACTGTACCCCATGCAGGAGTGCGGGCGCGTTGCATACTTACACGGAGCCATAAGGCGCCGTGGTGAGCGACGGTAGGCAAGCACGCACGCTCGCTTGCACGCGGTACACAGGATATAATCAAACAAAACAAGGGAAGGGGTCTGTGGACCACCCCCTATGTGTTCTGCTTGGATCGAAAGACACTCTCCTTCAGCAGTGCAGAGGGATCAAAGTGAGCACTAGCATTTCTTATTCACCACTTAAGAGCGCCCTTCCTTCATCCGCTGCTGGCGCGCATTTAGACCTATCCAGCTGGACTTTGGCCCTTCCCCCTTTTCCGTCCCCGTCATTTTTGGCGTCCTGGGTTGTAACTCCTCTTGCCTTACAAAGACGCACTCAATCACACTCCCGTTCAACGTGTTGTGCGTCGTCGATGGGACGAAAAGCAGGCTTTCCCCGCGTGTGAAACAAATGCCCGTCACTGAAATGCAAATTTGAAGGAAAACACGTAATAGTACCTAGGGCCTCTTGGGGCGCGCCAACGCTCGCGCTGCTGACGTGGTCGTTGGCTGCGGTGACGACGGCCGCCCGCCGTGGCCGCGGGCTCCTCTGTCGAATGCTAATAAATACCCTGTCCGACCCGTGACCCCGAGCGACCCTTAACGAGGACGGATCGGGGTCGGGCTAGCCCTGGCCATCAGAACGTCCAATGCGCTATAGCTCAGTCCCGGGGACCCTGCTGCTCTCTGGCGTGGCACTAGGTGGCACATAGAACTTGTGTCTCCAGGTCCCACCAACACCCTCCCTGGGAAGCCACCGCCGCCGTCCGGGAGAGCCCCTCGCAGGTCCTGGGGGGGCTGTTCCCAGCCCAGTGCGACCGGCGCGGGCGGGACGCCCGCCGGGTAGGCCACCCATCGGCCGGAGGGGAGGGCTGCCTTTCGGGCTGCCTACCCGGCAGGCCGGCCCAGCCGCTCGGCAAAGGGAAAGACCACACTCTGCGACACTCCGCGTATGGGGCGGTTGAAAACGTTTGTTTACGGGGTGGGGATCCAGATATTATGGGGTCAGGAAGCAATTGGAGTCCATGGAGCCCCATGATATTTGAACAACGGGGTAAAAATATCATGGACTCTAACGATACCGTCCGGATCTTTCTGGAACTATCCGGTGCAGTACGGTCCAGTCCACGTGGTTTCTGAAGCCCCCGATCGGGCGCAGTGCTAGGCGAGGGCGAATGTCAAATCACACAAATAATAGGGAATCCCGCGCAGCTGCCCGAGATGTGCGGGAGCATTTCAGTCTTCTGAAATGGCCGCCGATGTGGTCGGTGGAATGGCGGAGGAGGGGTATGGCGCCGCGGTGTGCGAAATGACTGGCGAAACGGGAACGGTGTGTCTGGCCGGCATATCGGCTGTCGATGTCGTTCCAATACCCCCATCGTTTCGCACCGGAAGCAAGGTCTCCCGACCCGGCAAAGTTGATGGGAATGGAGGAGGCGGCGAGCTGCACTGCGGGCCCTACGCCGGCGCCAGGAATGGGTTAAAGGGACTATAGAGGGACTCAGGGACTCTAGAATGGGTTTGACGTGAAGCAGGGCGAGCGCGGCCCTTGGGCGGACTCAGGATGGCTGCGGTGCTGCGGTGCTTAGCTGCGCGGTGCGCGGTGGCCTCGGCCGATCTTCCTATGACCCTTTTTACACTGTAAATCTGGGGTACTTGTCAGTCTCCTATACTGGACGCCTTCTGATTCGCAAAAGTCCCGCGGCGCACAACCCGGGCGTAGCTGCCCCAGGGGACAGAAATTTGGTCAATATGATACGCCAATTTAGTCATCTGCATTGACACAAATTACGTCACTAGGATGTCACGTGATGTCCTCATGAAGTCAATGTAGTCTGTCGAGATGACTAAATTTTGAGCAGGGACAGAACTTGGCTTAAAGTCACCTTGACGGGACGCCGTTTACATTGAATCTGTATTCGAGTTTTGCCTCTTGCTGTCTATCCCCCCCGTATCCTCCACCGGCACCGCCCCGCCCGTCCCGGCCCTCTGACACAATCACGATCACCGTCCTCCCAAACGCCACAGGAGTCCGTGATTATAAAGTCTCGCGTAATGACAACAAAAGGCTTGCGGTTGGCGCGTGAATGGCGCGTAAATGGGGACAGAATAAAAATTCTTCCTCTCCAGAAGAACTGCGTCACCCACGCGGTCGACCACCCCGTCAGCTCGTCGTTATCTGGCGGACACCGTCTGCTGGAGCGGCCGCTGCCGTCAGCCCGCCCCGCGCGGGGAAGTACCAAGACGCAATACAATAATTGTGATCGGGGGAGGGTGTGTCGCCTTAACGTTCCAGTTGAAGCATCGACCTAATTCTGGCCATCGGTCGTCGCGGCCACGGCCACGCCCCCGCCAAGAGACTACAGATGCCGGGCGCGACGCGACGTCACACGTCACCCTAGTGTCACCCGCGTCACGGGCAGGTGCGACACGGGCGCGACCCGCGGGGGCTGGTGGTGAACGATGAATGGTGAATGCGTGAATCAGGTACCTGCGGCGCCTTTACGCTAACCTCCGAATAAACTGACCCAACCAGTGGGGACTGAACTTCCCTCGTAACTCTAGTGTACCCCAACTAAGGGTCAATAACCATTCCCATTCGGCGCCGGTAATTATTTTTTTTCACCATAAAATTCGTATCCTTCATGCCCAGTCAGAAACTGATTGTCAAGGGTTTGCCAAATTATGCCAGGTTGATTTCATGGAAATCATGTCACCAATTTTGACCACGGGATGGTGTGGTGACAACTTTTCCTACCGTTTCTTACGCAAATTGCGCAAATCGAGCATCAGCTCTGTAGTGGTCAGATATTCCGAATCATTCGGTCAAGGAGTGGCCCCAAAGCCTCTCCCCGCCCCGCCCCGCGAGGCGCCTGGCCAATCTCTTTTCCCCACCCAGGCCCAGACTCTGCTTAGGGCCTAAACGCCGCCGCGGCTCAGACACCTGTTGCGCGTTCTGCCGAGTTCTGCCGCCAGAGCGCGCCCCGCCCCGCCTTTCGCCCCACCGACCGCGAGCCAGCTGGTTGAGTGGACCGCAGCGCGAGCGAGCGCCTGTCCCAGTCAAGTTCAGGCCGACCTGAGGGCGAGTTGGCTGACACGGCCACGCACGGCTCTCCTCCGTCCTGTATTTGGACTCGCCGTGGCTCCCGCTCGGCTCGGTTGTCTTCCCCGCGATTCGCCTCTGCGCTGACGACGACGAAATTTCCGCGCCCAAACTGTCCGGAAACAAAAGAAAAGTAACCGGAGTCTGAGCCGTCGCCGACATTCTAACCTCAAAATACCAGACGAGTGCTTCGTTCTTTATCTGCAACTTCCCTGTCGACGACTCGTTTGAAACAAGCAGCGATTCGCTTCATCCCGTGCAGTGGACTTTGTGATTTTCGCCTTGTGAAAAGAAATAAATAAGTGAGTAGCTCTCTTCGTTTGTGGGCGAGCCTTCTTTTTTCTTTCTTTTTTTTGAGTGACAAATAGTTGACTTTCTCTGACGAGCCGTCAAGTGCTGAGGTCAGCGGTCATCAGTCGGATTTCTCTCTTCGTAGTCTTCTGTCGGAAAGTGAGTGCCACTGAATTCCAGGCAAGTGTCTAGTGCGCAGCGGCCAGCAGACGAGTTGCGTTGTCATGATGCCATGGGCGCGGGCCGCTCCGCTGGCTGGCGCGGCGCGTCCCATGCGTCGTCAGCATCAGGCAGACGGGATTCTGGAGGGGGAAAGGGTTTGGGAAGGGGAAGGGGGAGGGAAGGAAAGGGGAAAGGAGTCGTCGTGGTCTGCTTGGACATCAACAGGAGCAGGAGATTCCTGTGTACACCAAACACAATTTCCCTTCCATTCTTGTACAGAATTTTACAGTTCTGGGTCTTTCGGCTGAATCTAATAAATTAAAATGTGAAGAAGCGTGTAAAGTATTTTCTTGAAAGCATGAAGATTCATTGGAGGAATCTGTTATTTAGTTACTTCTAGTAACCTTTAAATAAAGGTACAGTACATGGTCTAATGTATGTGTCAAATTATTGTTTGACAAAACTCTTTAATTCTGAAGTAATGTTCCTCAAACGAAATCTTGTCGCAGTGTCAAATATTATATGCGTTACGTTTAAAGTTTGTTTTCTTTTAAATTAGTGGCAGTAAGTTTATTTACTCTTATGAGCCAGGAGTCTTATAAGTGTTACGTAGTATCAATATGTCAATCAATCTTTCAGTGGTGAATAAGTTCTGAAATCATTGTCTGATTCGCTGTGTGTAATCTTACCTGTGCAAAGCAAGGCACTTATCGGGAGAATGCAAGGTTGTTATTTCTTCAGCTCTGGTAAATATATTAAAAAATAACAGACAGCTTTCCAGACTTACACAAGAATTAATTTGTTATCTTTCCCTGCTTGTCTAAGACATGACAGCCTTGGCATCATTCTCTTGAAAACCTTTGTTTTAAGATAAGAAACCCTCTCTTTGTACAAGTGCTTAAACTCAATTTTCAGCTGTAAGATCATTTACTAGCGGGGTAGAATTTGACTGAAGGGCTCCATATGATGTGATTTTTAAGTTACCAGGCAGTCTGCCTGTATTCAGATGACTTTTCATATCTGTCATTTCCTATTTAATGTGTGAAACCGGGTGTCTGGTCCATCCAGGTACTGCATTGGATCCACATCTGTCTGCTAAGTCTGGAGTTTTCTTCATTTCACATTTCGCCCTCTTCAGTATCTATTATGCATGACGGCAGGCGGCGCGGGGTACAACGATGGAAACGTTTCCGTGACGGGTCTGTAAACCCACGCAACTCTGTGCGCTCTGCACTGCAGTTCCGGTCATTCCCCTGTGTGGGGCCCCCGCACCACACTGGCTGGCTTTCAGAGAGAGGTTTTTCGGGACCCAGCCGAGGTTGAATTTCCCGCGATGACACAGAGTGCCTCTGCCAGCCAGCCAGCTCGGGCCACACCATGGTGACCTACCCGTATAGTACACGTGTTGCCGGCCGCGGCCGCCGCTGCAGTTCTGCATACTGGGAAGGGAATTACGCTGACGCAGGGGAGGGCAGACGGTTTGGGGGAGAGGAGGGGGTGCGGGGGTTGGGTGAGGGTGTCTCATTATGAATAATGCAGGCGCGTGGAGTACGTGAGCAGGCGGAGCAGGCCCTGCTCGGGCTGAGGTGAGCCCGCCGGGCCACCCGCCGGGCCACCCGCCGGGCCACCCTCGTGAGAAAGTAAAGGGTTTGGTGTTCCTTTCAGTGCGGTGCGCGGCGCGGAGCAAGAGTGAGGCGCAAAGCGAAGGTGGGTGACGCGTGTGTGTTTACCATGTGGCCACGCCGGAGCGCATGGATGGCTTGGTGCCGCGCATTTATTATTATTGTACGTTTTGCTTTGCCCCGCGGGCGCCGGGGCGCAAGGGTAAGGGTGGCAAGGATGAGGGGCGGGAATGAGTGAATTATTTAAACTTATTTGAAGACGCTCTCCGGTGGCAACGACGCGGTCTCTAAAGGAACCGGTCGGTCAAAATTGATGAATTTTTTTTCCACGTGAGTGATGGCGATGGCATTAATTGGCCCCCTCCCTGTTAACGCCAGTAAACCGTCCATACAGGGTGAGTGATCTGCGCCGTCCCTTTTTCTCTTGTGATACTGTACCGGATTCGGGCGTGCGGACGGGTTGCATATTCGCACGGAGCCGCAAGGCGCTATGACGAGCGACGGTAGGCAAGCCCGCCCGCACGCACGCCTGAATCCGATGTACAGTATAATCGGGTGAAAAGGGAGGCGCTCTATCTTGGCAATTTTTCGTATGTACACTACTGCATATGGGACACGTAGTACTGCAGTTCGTAGTGACGAACATTTTCGTGCTGCAGTTGTAATAATTGCGTACCGTTTTCAGTTCGCCACCTACAACTGCAGAATAAAGTGTTTGCCACTTACTACAACTGTATAGAACAGCCAACAGCTCTGCGCCTAGATTTGCAGAGCACTATTGGCTCTCGTTGTGCAAGGTCTTTAGGTCTAGATTAATATATTAGGCCGCGTGTCTGTAAATACACCGACTGCCCTGCGCATGTGTGGGTGTGGTGTGGTGCGGTGTGGTGTGGGAGGGGGCGATAGCGAGTCGTCGTTGTCTGTTCAGCAGGTGAATCGCGAGATAGTGAGTGGCCACGCTGCCACTCGGTGCTTCGCGTTCGAGAGCGCAGAGAGTTCTCCACCATCATTTGGCCGCACAGGTTATTGGCGGTTCTTATGTAACTTCCCATCCGCCGGTCGGTCGGACGTCAAGTGCGGCGAGAGAAATAAAAATAAAGCAAACAGTGTCGGACTTCCGTACTTTGCCTTGTGCCGCCAGCTGGAGGAAGGGGGGACAGAGATAATGTTCCTCTCCAAGAAATAATGTAAAACAAATTTGGCATTGACCTTGCTCGAGGTGCGTTGATCTGTCTCCTGGAGGGGAGGAGAGGCAATTGGTGGTTGGAGGGGAAGGGGGAAGGGGTGACTTCTACTGTACTGCACTCGCCGCGTTGAGAGGTCCTGGTCCGCCCTTGAACCTGTCGCTCTGCCGTCCGCCTGTCCTGTAATCAGACTCGTGTTCGCGCCTTCGCCGAATCCGTAGGTGTTTTCTTGCTCTGTACATTCTTATCGGCTTTTTTTTCTTTTTCTGACTCCTTAAGCCGTATTAATTCATTATAACCTGCCAACATTGCGTCAGCTCTCGACAGTACTCTATTTTTCGCGCTCTTCTCTGGACGTCCCTGCTGCCGATTTCCCCGAGGGGGCCTCAACTCAAGCAATCTGGTGTACACCCGAGTGTACACCTACCCCGGCAATCTACGATAATCTTCGGCAATCTCTACGTAATCGGTTGCAAAAGCCATGCTTTTTGCCTACATTCAGGGTAACATTAGTGCGTTTTGCCTAGTTACAGGCGGTTTATGCCCTTAAAGCTAAATATTCGTCAAGCAATCTGGCAATTTTGGCAATCTGGTGTATACATCCTACAAGAGAGTTGAGACCCCCTCGGATTTTCCTCTCATTTTCATTAACTGACTTCCGATTTTCTTCTCGTTCCTGTGGGACTTCCCCCGTGTGTTCTGCGCGTTTCTCCGCTGAATTGTCGCTCTCATTGACTCCCTAATGCATCGGTTTGTCTCGTCGGTTCGCCGACGACCTCGGGCGTCAGGCGACGCCACGCGTCGCTTCAGTTTGGTCATACTGACTATGATGAGTCGGCTTAATGATGGTCTTCATATGTTATACCAAGTCGCGGCGGCGATTCACGCGATTTTTCGTGTTTGTGTGCGAGGGTAATATTTTTTTCGCATGTTGTGATCCATTCGGGAAGCTGTAGTGTGGCGCGTGGTCGGTACAGTACGGGATGAACTTGCTCTGTCCGGCTTGTGCTCCGTTCAGCGCTTCCTCCGTCACTCTATCACGCACGGATTTATCGTCTTGTCATTGTTATTTTCATAGTGAGACTCTCGCTCTCTCTCTCTGGTTGTGAACCCCCCC
>NW_026267282.1:66156-67148 GCF_000697945.3 Frankliniella occidentalis | reverse complement strand
CCCCCTCCACCTCCTTGCCGCCGCCGCCAGATATTTTTTTTTTTTCGTTTTGTCCGGACGACAGCAGTCGACGCCGTCCTCGCTGCCCTCGCTCGCGAGATTGGCAGCCGAGCGGAGCGCTGCCGGGGAGCGTCAGCCGTCGGGTCGCGGTGGCGGAGAGCTCCGCGTGCAACAGCTCTCCCCCCGCCACGCGCGCTCCTTTTTCTTTTCCCAATCTCCGTGCTCTCCCCGCTCTCCCTCTCCCCCGCGCCGTCCCGCGTCGCATCTTTTATGCGGGTTGTTGGAGGGGGAGGGGGAAGGGGGGGGGCGGAGAGAAGGTTCTCGTAGTCGCGGTATTGCCCCCAGAAAGTGAGGCTGGAATGCACGCGAGTGTGGCTGACACCGCGCCCCACCCTGCCCCGGCTCAGCCGCCGGCCGCCGTACCGACTGTGGTCGTGACCGAGTCGCGGGCGCGGGGTAGGACGCACCGACACCGGCAGCGCGCGGGCACCCCGCGGCCCCGGCGGCCGGCCTACCTTCCAGTAGTGTGATTCAGAAGATCGCTCCAGAGGGGCTCTCCTATACCTCCCCCTATTGCTCCTTCCTTGTTGCACTCATTGGGCAGGTATAGGAGAGCCCGTCTTGAACGATCTTCTGAATCAGACGGCTGGTGGCTCGGACCCGAGAGGAGGGTGGTAACGTCACCGTCATCTCTCTCGCTTTTCGGATTTTTATTATTTTGTCGTGAAGCTCTGGGCCCGGCCCGGCTTACTCATGGTGGCTGTTTCACACGCCACGAGTCAAGTCTCTTGACCGCAGGCCCCATTTAGCGAAGCACTCGCCCTGCTTGGCCGGGGTGGCCGCGGCCAGCCGTCTCTGTTGCACTCGCGCACCTGGCGGGCGTCTGCTGGGCTGCGCGCCCTCTCTCTCTCTCTAGCTCGCTTGTGGCGGCGGCGGCGGCTGGAGAGTGTTGCGCAACCGATATTACTGCATCGGGGCCCGGACAGGGGGGG
>NW_026267282.1:64562-65761 GCF_000697945.3 Frankliniella occidentalis | reverse complement strand
CCGCCTCCCCCCGCGGCCCCGCCCGTAATGGCAAGAAGTTCTACAGAACAAAACGAAGCGTTGCTGAGCGCCGGCCGGGCTCGGGTTGGGGCCGGTCGGGGCCTGTGTGTGTGTTCGCGCCAGTCACGACGGCGGCGACCCGCGGCCGATGAACTTGTGGCAGTGATAGCAATCAGAGGAGGCCACCCCTCGCACCACCGTCGCGACCAGCGGCACCCGGCCCGGCACCCCGATCAGGCCGTCCTGCGCTGTGAGTCCGGGAGGGAAGGGGGAGGGGTCGAAGTGCTGAAGCTGGGCTAGCTCTCCCTTTTATTGTTCGTTCGTCGTTGTCTTCGTTCGCCGGCACGGTGTAGTGATCTCTCTACACCGTGTTCGCCGGCAAGTGCGCGCGTTTTCATTCTCCGAGTTGTGCGGACAAATCACTGGACCTCAGCGCCTGCGAGGCTTGGGGTAGGCTAGCCCGCAGTGCACGTCTGCACTGCAGGCGAGATGTTGCCTACCTGCCAGGCGCTACGAGAGCTTGCGTCGGCTGAACCTGGCACTTTCGTAAACGGCGAATGACGGACGTACTTCCTGGATGACCCCCTAAGGCCGCTTCGCCTAATAATAGTTTGCTAGTCTAGCGCCTTTTTCCTTATCGAAGGTCAAAGCTATCGCACGTTAAAGTGTTACTGAAGTATATTCATGTTTAGCCAGAGGGCATAAAGTATCGTCTGCGGGCGTGACGGTGTCGAATGCGGCGCGCTCGACTCGAGCTGGCGTAGACTCCGAGCCGGGCTGCAATTGCAGCTGAGCTCGCTTACGTGTTGCGTAGAGGTCCACGTGGAGAGGGGCCGGGCCGAGGGGGGGAAGGGGGGGGGGCAGCCGCCGGGCCCCGCGCGGGAAATGCGGCTGGAGGCAGACTTTAGAGCCTGAGACGATCCGCGCGTGTCCTTACCCGGCCCGCCGCGCACGTGGTGCCCGCCGCGCTTGCTGAGGTCGTGTCCCAGCACCGTCGGCCGCCCACCGCGGGGCCGCTGTCGATTCTCTGCAAGTCGCGGTTCCATCACGACCCCGCCTCCTCGCGGAGGGAGTCCGCCGGGAGCAGCGGCCCGGCGGCCCGTTGCCACGCCGCGGAGGGCGCGGGACAGTTTGCCGTTTGCTCCCGACCTGACTTGCATTTTTTCGGAATGCGATGGTTGCGGTGCTGAAAAGCGCCC
>NW_026267282.1:59105-64407 GCF_000697945.3 Frankliniella occidentalis | reverse complement strand
CCCCCCGGTGCTCAGACAATAAATAAATGGTCCTGCAAGTGGGACTCCTCTGCTTCACCGCGGCGCGAGTTAGTCTGACGGGACTGTAGAGTCTGGCGCCCGCGCGCCCGCGCGCTCCTGGTCCAACAGGCCAAGGACACCGACACCGCACCAGCTGACTGGATCCTTGTTGGCGGCGGCGCGTCGGCTGTCCGGCGGGGCCCGACGAGGTGGCATAGCCTGGCCCTAGCCTGGCCTAGCCATGGGTTGAGCTGTGTGTGAAGGGTTTTTTATTTTTTTTCCCCCAAGGCCGCAGTGATGTGGTGTTTTCATTTAGTTTTCATTTAGATTTTGCACTATCTTACGGACTAAGACTTAATTAAAGTTTTTCCTCTATTTCCAGGTGTTTGGTTTGGGAAACAAGACCTACGAATATTACAATGAAGTTGCAAAGTATGTCGACAAGCGACTTGAGGAGTTGGGAGCCACTCGTGTCTATGAGTTGGGTATGGGTGATGATGATGCCAAGTAAGTGAGACTTCAACTTGCTCCCTGTATTTAATGTTGATAAAAAAGCTTTTCTTAAAATAAATTTTTAACAGTATTGAAGATGATTTCATCACCTGGAAAGAAGGATTCTGGCCTGCTGTGTGTGAATACTTTGGTATTGAGACCTTGGGTGAGGATGTCAGTGTCCGTCAGTACAAGTTGACTGAGCACTCTGATATTGATCCTGGTCGTGTTTACTCTGGAGAGGTTGCCCGCCTGCACAGTTTTGTTAACCAGAGACCGTAAGTCGCCACACAACTTTGTTTTAAAATATCTACGGCACACTGTTTAAACCAGTTCTTTTATTAATCAGATAATTAAATGCCCTTTTTTTCTTTCTTTTTTTTCCTCTCAGGCCATTTGATGCAAAGAATCCCTTCTTGGCAAACATAACGGTAAACCGTGAGCTTCACAAAACTGGAGATCGTCACTGCATGCATATTGAATTTGACATTGAAGGCTCTAAGATGCGTTATGATGCTGGTGACCATCTTGCTCTTTATCCTGTGAATAATGCTGAATTAGTAAACAAGTTGGGAAAACTTCTTGATGCTGATTTGGATACTATTATCACTCTGACTAATACTGATGGTATATATTTGTTTTCTTTTCCAAATACATTTCTGGTCTGAAAACTTTTATCATAGCTCTAAAAATTATGTTAATGTTCTTGCAGAGGAATCAAGCAAGAAACACCCATTCCCGTGCCCAACTAGCTACCGCACAGCTCTTACTTACTATTTAGACATCTCATCCAACCCTCGCACTCACGTTTTGAAAGAACTTGCTGAGTACACCAAGAACAACAAAGTAAGTTTCCAAACTTTACTTTCACTGAATGAAGTTTTTAATGGAGTCGAATGACCTGTAATTGGTTTGGTTTGCAGGAACAAGAGATGCTCCGCTTGATGGCCAGCACATCACCTGAGGGAAAAGCCCTTTACCAGAAGTGGATCAACCAAGATAACAGAAATATCATCCACATTCTGGAGGACTTGCCATCATGCAAACCTGAAATTGATCACATTTGTGAATTGTTGCCGCGTTTACAGTGCCGTTACTATTCTATTTCATCATCTCCAAAGGTTCATTTTGTTTATTTTTACATAGCATAGTCTTCTTCAAATCTTAGTGAAATTTTAATTCTTAATCTCTTTTCCACTCAGCTTTATTCCACCAAGGTTCATGTCACTGCTGTAGTTGTTGAGTATGAAACGCCCACCAAGCGTATCAATAAGGGTGTTGCAACAACTTGGCTTAGGGAGAAGAAACCTGAAGATCCAGAGAAGAAGCTTTTGGTACCAGTTTTTATCCGTAAATCTCAGTTTAGGTAAGTTTTTACCATGCTTCCACCTAAGTATTTGAGATGTGGTGTGGATTGACTCAAAAGTCTCTTCTTATTCCAGGCTGCCTACCCGAACTCAAACACCTATTATTATGATTGGTCCTGGAACTGGTCTTGCTCCATTCCGAGGATTTATCCAGGAACGTTCTTTGGCTATGGATGAAGGTAAGATTCTTCCAAAACCTTGTGCTTTTAGTTGTATCATGGATCTTCAGTATGTGAAAGTTAACATAGAAGTGAGCTGTGACACTAAGTTAAACCTACTTTTCTTTCACATCCCTAGGTAAACCTGTTGGAGAAACTATTCTTTACTTCGGTTGCCGCAAGAGGTCTGAAGATTTCCTTTATGAAGAGGAACTTACTGGCTATGAAAAGAAGGGTGCTCTTAAGGTCAGTTCCTTTCATTTCCCCTGTAAATTATTAGTGCTTCATACAGCTGAATAAAAATAAACATCCATCTTTGTTTGCAGCTCCATCTTGCCTTTTCACGAGACCAAGCTAAGAAAGTGTATGTGACTCACAAGCTCAATGAGAATGCTGATGAAATCTGGCGTGTTCTTGGAGAGAACAATGGACACATTTATGTGTGTGGGTAAGTGACTGATGGGATATCCTCTTGTTGTTCTCTAGGCACTTTTAACACATTGTAACATCCTCAAATCTAACTTCTTTTTTCCTTTTTGTCCTCAGTGATGCCCGAAGCATGGCTAAGGATGTGCACAACATCATTCTTAAGGTTGTACAGGAGAAGGGTAAAATGAGTGAGCAGGAAGCTATTGCTTACGTGAAGAAAATGGAAGCACAAAAACGTTACTCAACTGACGTCTGGAGTTGAGCTGGATTATCTAGATTTCTGTGCTGGTCACAGAAGAATTCTTGCCAGAACTGCCGATTTGGTCAATGACGAGGATCAATTTGCCAATCTCTACTGTATTTCAGAAATATTTTTCAAAAATTGTTCAAAATGTTTTTAAGTTTAGTATTGTCATTTCACATTACATTCTTGACCTGGATTATTGAAGCTTTGAAAATCTCTCATGAGGTTCTTCTAATCCATCCTAATGTAAAGGATCACTTCCATATTTGCTCATGTAAAAAGTATCCATTGAGAACATTCCACATTGAATAATTGTGCTAGTGGTTAGAAAATGTGATTTTCTTCATGTTTGCCTTTTCTTCCTTGTTAACTTATGCATTGTATGTGTGTCTTGTGAGTCTTTGAGTGTGTGCCTGAATAATTGTGTGTTAAAGGGAACAGAAAGCCCTATAGAGGCTGTATTACTGATGCTACAACTATTTTTGTATTGAATATCAGGCAGTTTTTCTGCCCTGATATATTGTGATATGTTAAAAAATTTCTCACAATTAGCAACATTAGATCCCTCCACACCAGCCTTGTAATTATTCATCTCTTGCCGGGGTATGGATTTCCTAGCAATCTAACACTCTATTAGAGTACTATTCAAATTGAAGTATTTTTGTGGCTTGTTTTGTGAGATTTGAACAAAAATTTTAAAACATCTGTAATCGAGTCTGTTTTGCTAAAAAAAAGTTTTATTGATCATATTTTATTAAAACATGTTAAAGTTTTAGAATAAACTCTTTTATGTATTGTTTTTACTGCTTTCATACATGAATTGTTAAATGTTCAGACTTTGTTGCTTTGTTCTTAAAATAGATTTTATGGGTAAAGCTCTTGATAGGCTAATTTTAGTAGGAAATGTACTACTTGTCAAGGTACAAATGACGCAAATAGGTAATTGTATATAGAAATGGCAAATATTAATTGGGATATTTCTCATCTAGGGTAGAAGAGTAATCTCAAATATTTTTGTAAGCAAAACTTTTGACGAAATTTTTAAAAGATTCAGCAGCCTATATGTTTGGTATTTATGAATGAAATAGAAAATGGAATTATTAATATTATGATGTACTTTTTTACACCCTTCCCATTTGAAGAAAGAGATTCCTTGACAGACACCAGATCAGGCAAAAGTACCTAATTTTTTATTTATTTGTTAAGAATGAACAAGAAATGAGAAATGCAGGATATCTTGTGTTCATGGATGACTAAGGGAATGAACAAAGCAACTGAACTCTTTTTTCACATGATGATAGTCATTATCGGGATCAGGTATCACTGCTTTTGGCCCAATGGGACTAGCAAGACTTACGTGGAGTGGTTGAATGGCTGTTTGCTTCTCCTCACTAATTGAGCAGAAACACAGCACCTACACCGCTTTCGTAACATTCCATCAAACTTTTCGTGGCCCTGTCCTGCCATGGTCTTCCCCGCGTCGCCCGCCTACGGTACTTCTAGTTCCAAATTTTTGTCCATCTGAGAAAAAGCTCGATCGAGATGAGCGTCAAGTTTCAATGAATAGAAAATGGAGGAGAGTGAGGTCTAGGCAATAAAACTCATAGTTAGCCAGTTTTAATTCAGCGTTTAAACCCTTTAGCCTTGGAATTGTAATTTGGCGGTCTCCCTGGCCGGAAGCTGACGACCTGCGCTTCACATTCACATTCAGATAGCAGAATACCATAGCGTTCGTTTGTTTCCGTGACGTTGTTGTGTTGTATTTTGGCCCATGTGTACGGCTGATTTTTGAAGTAATTTGTTGTGTAAAGCGATGTCTTCCCTTTTCAAAAGTCACGAAGGCTTTTGCCCCGATTGTGGGTCGGTTTTACCTCTTCTTCAAGGTGTTGGTGGAGTTCGGTGTTATACTTGTAAACATGAATTCGGACCAGAAGGTATAGTTAACCTAAAAATACAATGCCAATATTTCTTTTATTCGAGCCTCAGTACACCTTTAAATTTTGTAAGGTGCCTCAAATTTTCACTAAATTTTGGGAGTACTTTTTATCTATAAATTACTTTTAAGGTTGCCCAATTAGGGTGTCATCACAACGTGCCATGGGCGGTCACACATCATCATATCTCCTGTATTGCGCACTAATCTTAAAATACTTTTTTCAGTCTTTGGCAAAATGGAGTCAACATATACTATTCAGTTCAACTTACGGCCATCAACAGAAATTTACTCTTCTGGAGCTAGTAAAAAGAAGAATAATGATAGTGAACCAGAAGGGCCAGTTGTAGAGAGACGCTGCCCTGCTTGTAAAAATGAAACCATGTCTTATGCCACCCTTCAATTACGTTCAGCAGATGAAGGTCAGACTGTATTCTACACTTGTACAAAATGCAAGTGAGTATATTTCTCAAAACAAGGTTCCGCCCTTCAGCTTTGAATCTGCTTTTTACATGTTCACATTACCTTTTCTGACATCTCAAGCCCATTCCAAGAGAATTTAAATTATCTAATCAATTTTTGTCTTGTTTCAGGTTTAAAGAGACGGAGAATTCATAAAAGTATTAATCCCTTATGTAATTATTTATTTTTGTATCTTTACCCATTTTTCATTATCTGT
>NW_026267282.1:45715-50310 GCF_000697945.3 Frankliniella occidentalis | reverse complement strand
GCTACGGAGGGTGTGGTGCTATTCGAGCTGTTTCATCTAGAAACTCATCCGTCCCCATTTCCGCACAGTTCGTGATTGCTAGCCCCCCCCCCCCCTTCCCCCGTCTTTGCAGGAGCTCCCTTCCTTCGTGACGGCATATGTCTGGTCTTATTAATCCGCAGCAACGCGTTCGAGAGCCGCGTCCACATTGGGGCGGAAAAGTAAAATAGTAAAATGTAGTTTTAATAATCTCAATGGGAAGAATATTAAAATGAAATACCCGTGCATCAGGCAATCCAGGCGGCACTGCGCTGAACGAGGGCGCACGGCCACGCGGCCGACTGTCACTGAGAGGCGCTTTTACGCGCTCCGCTTGCCTTTGGCGTTGAAAATGACTGCGGCGGCTGCGGCAGCGACCTGTCGTGACCGCAACCCGCAACCCCCGCTTTGGCTTGACCGGTGACTGACTCGTCTCTCGCGGCGGGGCGGTCGGCGAGCCCGTGGCCTGATATACTTGTGAAGTATGAATAATGCCTCAAAGGAAAACGACTAATTCCTTTGCCAAGGCGTCAAAACCTACTCCTTGGTTGCAAAATTTTACTGCCCCTTAAAGGTGCAATGCCCGACCTTTGCTGGTGCTCTTACCAATGTTATCTCAACCTCCCTCCTGCTCTGCCCGGAATCACGACCATCTTCCGGCTTGGCGACATGCACCGCGCTGTGACCTCCCCCGGTGCCTATCTCCGTTCTTCCTCTGCCGAAGCGCGTGGACACCCCCTCCCCCTCCCTCCCCTTTAACTTCGGCACAGCTGATTGCCCCGTCCCGCCGCGGCTCGTGCCTGTTGACAAACAGCCGTGAGAGCGCCCCGCCCGGCCACCCGCCCGGCCACCCGCCCCGCCGCGCCTCCGCCGCAACCCACGTCCCACCACGCCCCCCTATATGCACAACCTTTCGTCTTTATCGCAGGCTGATGATAAACCCCCGCAAACTCTAAAAAATAATTTTCCCGCGCTCCGTCCGTAAACGCTCCAAAACGCAGCCACCGGTCGCCAAACGGGCGATATGGTGGTGCGAGGGGCGAAGTAAACACTCAAAAGCAGGCACACACGGGTGTTCTCCCCCCCCCCTCCCTTTCCCCCGCTCTATCACCCATAACAGCTGATGTGCCACCCGCGGAGGGCGAGCGAGACGAACAGCAACACCATAGATAGAAATGAAACATAATAACAAAACAATGGATCATGAAGGGGACTTCAGCCGGGGGGCAGATACACTTCAAATTCAAACGCTACACCGATTTTCCTGCTTTTTCCTGATATTTTTCTGATTATGATTATCTTGGTGGGGTGTACTCTGATTATTTTTCGATATTAAGCATCCCCCGGACTTAAGCACAGCTGCAGCCAATACTGCGGGGAATGGTACCGGCGGTGCAAGGAAGGAATGCAGGCCCCTCTCACCTCAGCTCGGGTCGGGGCCGCGTCGTGCCGGCCGCTGGCCGCTCACTCGCCGGCCGGTTGCGGGGCTGCCAGCGCGGGCTGGCCGCGCCGACTACCTGCTGGCGGCGGGCGGAGAAGGGAGGGGAAGGGAGGGGAGGGGGGGGAGGGACACTTGGCATGCCAACGCCCCTCGCCCGCTTAACGCCCGGACCCGTTAAAGGGTCGTCGTTTTTACCTTCTATCCCCCACATACACACACGCACGGTCCCGTCACGGCCGTCACACGCGCCCACGCACACGGCCCCTCCCGTCTCGTCACGTCACACCGTGGAACCCGCCCGGCACGCGGACCGTTCTCACGAGTGAGCACCGACCTGTTAGAGGCGCCGCCGGCGGCGGCGGCGGCGGCTCCACGGGGGCCAAGGGGCCAAGGGGCCACAGGTCGCACATGCCGAGGGTCGGGACATCCGCGTCAATGAGCTATCCCCAGTCAAGACCAAAACGATATCAAAACGATGTAAACACGCTATCGAAACGATATATTGAAATGTTCTTTTTGGAGGGATATGGATGACTGCATGATTGCTGATATTTCCCGCCCACCGGGCTGGGTCTTCCCCCGAGGTAGTTCGCAGCACGCGGGCACGTGTGCAAGACTTTTGTCAGAGCAAGTCGTCAATCATCGAGAGGCCTACACGGGTGATCAACAAATGGCGGCAACTGGTTCTGTCCACAAGCACTGCATAAGGCGCGGATAAAGGAGGAGAATCCACCCCACCGAACTGGCGGAAAGATACAGAGGCAAATTACTATACCCTCTCTGCTAACCGAACCTTAATCCGCGCCTGCTATGCCGCGGGTACACAGAACCAAAGTGCGAAGTCGCTCGTAGAGCGCACTGGTCAGCTGTTCAGGTGGAGTCCCGTGACACTGGGGGCCGAGAGAGGGGTCATCGCATGAAACGGGGTCACTGATTTCGTACTCGGTGAGGATGCTGGCTCGTCGTCGGGAGCCTGCTCCGGTTGTCGTCGGGCTGGTCGCCGTCGGCCGGCCCGACGGTTGGCGCCGCGGTGGTATGGACGTCGGGCGAACGTCAGGTGGGCGTCAGTTGGACGTCGCCCCGCGCGGACCGGACCCCGTTACTCGAACTCGACGACGTGGGCGCCGCGGCGCGCTGAGTGCTCCTGCCGGTGCGGCTGCGCGAGGTAGACTGGGTCCCGTCCCCCCGCGCCGCGCAGCGCCGAGCCGCGCCGGCCCGAGCCGAGCCGCGCCAGGACGCACGGCCGTACGCGCGGCTCGGCCCGGCAGAGGGGGCACAACCTCACGGTGCAGCAGCTGCAGCAGCTGCCACCGCTGCAGCAGCTGATGGGAGAAGTGCCCGCGCGCACCCCACCCACCCACACCCACCTCTCCCGCCCCTCTTCCGTTTCCGCGTGATTTACCCTCACTCCCCCTTTTGTCCTCCTCCTCCTGGCGTTCTCTCACTCTCAGCGCTCCCGGCCGGACGCTGGACGACGGCTTTCAGACGCTCACTGGACAGTGGCTCTCAGACTCTCACAGAGCGTTACTCAGCTCCTGTCGGCGAGTATTCGAGTCCAGACCACCAGTCTTCATCGCCTAGAGGGAAAGAAGGAGACACTTTTCGCACACATTGACCGTTTCAAGCGCATAGATTTAGCCATTTGCTAAGTTGTACTACATTTGGATGATAAAACATTTTGACATTAACGAAATTACGCCGCAATTTTCATGACACAATCTCTATTGTGTGGAGGAAACGAGATAATATGCGTCCTTTCGTCCGCATCCATCAGTGCATTTCGGGGAAATAGACGAAACCCCAGCAAGAAGCAGTCTATTAAACATAGTCCTAGTAATGAATTTTAATCGTAATTTTAATGCCGTAACCTCTGCTGTGCTGTATGCAGGAAACGAGATAATTTGCGTCTTTTCCCGAACACGCATTTTGGGGGGAAAATGAGACACCCGTGGGGAAAATCGAGACAGCGCCACTTCATTTGTTGTCTCATTTTCCCCCGCATTAGCTATCTTTCCATGTAAAGTCAATGGGACTGGGAGTCTTTTTCTTCCCCACACAAGTGTCTCATATTTTTTTGGTTTCCTTTACTGGGTTTTCGAGGCTATGCGTACACAGTCGGTAAGGGAGAGATAGAGGCTTCCCTTTATCAAAGTTTTGTCACGTGAACAAGTTTATGAATTCTCATGATCAATTAATAATTGAAGTAATATGATAAAGGAGTAATATAAGCACTCTGGCACCTCCATCATGAGAGTTTTATGTCAATCAAAAAGCTTGAAATGTCGATCAACGAAGTGAATGTCCGATCCTTTCTCGTCCTGACCCTATCATGTGAGTTTAACCCAAGGCGAAACTCGTCCTCGCAGTTCCCTGACCGCAGTCAACACATGGACCTTTGTAAGGTCTGTCCTGTCCAGCTCGTCCGCGGTCGAGCACGTCCCCGCGACTCCCCCGTGCGCCGCGACCCTCGCCCTGCCCTCCGTCAGTCTTGGAATTCCCCCCGCAGCGTAACGCGCGCTCGATGGTGGCGCCTGGCGTGTAGGCAGCCCAACCGACGCCTGGCATCGATGTACTCGACCGGGGCCGGCTGCGGGCGCCGGGCCGCGCGTGTCACGTCATCGGAAACTTGAAAACAACCATATACCACGACTCACCGGCAGAACCATCATCATCGACGGGCCGCGGGCCACCGGGCCAGCTGTGCAAAGGCAGAGCCTCATCGCACCAGGTGCAGCCGGCCGTGACCGCGCGCGTACCTGGCGCACCGCGCGTACCGCCCTCCCGCAGAGCCTCACCGGGCCTCGCGTTTGCTCCTCGCGGCCGCGACCCTCGAACGGCGTCTGCCGTGCGGTGAACGGAGCAGCACCAGATTGACAGACGACAAAAAATAAGCGAATATCTCTTGCGGGAGAAGGCCTGAAGGGCGGCGACAAAGGCCCCCCCCTCCCCTTCTCCTCCCCCTGCTCCCTGGACCACCAGCGACTGAGATAGACTGACAGAGACGGCAAGCCGCGCAGCAGCAGCTTTCGCGACTCAGCTGATGCCAAGCAGACCAGGCAGACCTGTTTGCGTGAATTATCGTTCTGAAGATTTGGTCGAGTCACAGAGGGAGGGGAGGAGGGGGCCGGGCAACGAC
>NW_026267282.1:24963-42710 GCF_000697945.3 Frankliniella occidentalis | reverse complement strand
CCCCCACCTCCCTCCCCCGGCCGCTGCCAGAATGTCGGTCTAGCGCGCAGCCCACAGCCAGTTCAGTGCCGAGGCCGCAGCGCCCGCGTGCGGAGAGAGAGACAGAGAGGGGAGCTGTGGTGCGAGGCGCGCGCCGCATAGCAGAGGGCTTCGATCCTTCGCCTCCGCCCTCCCGTGCGCTGCGCGTGCGCGCCACGGCCGCTCCACAACAAACAACGATGACACACTGGTACGGAGCCCCGTCGGCACGCGCGTGTGCGTGCCCGACGCCTGACACGCCCCGCTGCCGCCCTGTGTCCGCGTGTCCGCACGGCCGCGCCCGCACAGGCGTGCGTTTGTTTTTGGTCCTGGCGGGCAGACCGCCGCTGCAGTGGGGAAGTGAGGTTATGTCGCTGTCGCTCTGTTCGGGACGGCCGCCGCGAGTGCGCGCACGCCGCTCTCCTCCGTGACAGTGCTGGTCTCGGCCACTCGGCCGTCGGGGAGCTGCGACGGGCTGCTTGTCACCCGTTCCTTATTTGGCGTTCGCGCTGTCCGCGGCCCGCGGCGGCGGCGGCCCGTCGCTTTTTCGAGAGGGACGACGGATTCCCGTGCGTCATGGTGGCCAACCTTGACCTTGGAAACGCGCTGGCCGCCGGGCAGGTGCCGCGGCACGTCCGGAGGAAGCCCCCAAAAGTGTCCCAATCATCGGCGCCGCACGCTCCGACTGAACGCGAATCAAATGACGAGGGGAATGGGGAAAATAACGAACGAAACAAAGTTGTAAGACTGACTTGATGCGCTAATCATTCGTCGCCTGCCGCCCAGTCCTGCGCTGCACTCACGTGCGCCCGGGTGTGTTTCTATGGACTCCCTGCTGCCATACACACGCACTAAAGTGCAGTCGTGGTTTCCCGAGGGGGCAATGACTCCCTCTTGATATGTCCACATGATTCCCAAAATACTTGATTCTCGGTTATTCCCGTCCACTTACATTCATACCTTGGGTTTGCTAGTGGGAGAAAACGCTTATTTCGACTAATTTGTACTAGTTCCACTAGTTCCCGCTTATCTTTCAGTGATTTCTGTTGATGTCGATTATTTTTTGTATCCTGAGGATTCCCAGCCACATGATAGGTTTTGCCCCCTCGTGGTTTCCCTTACACATGTCCTCAATCAGCCATCAGTCGCCACCATCAAACCCAATTCCTGGAAACGTCCTGCGCGCGTACGGTATCTCCCTCTCCCTGATCAACCGCCCCCCGCCCCGTCCTTATCTGAACCACTCAGCGCCGCCGCTGCGGGCCTATCACATTCGCGGTGCGGTGCAGTGCGAAAGTACCTGTGGACCCGCCGCGGGGCGCGCTGTGCCGGCGTAGCGTTTTAAATTCTGCCGCCACACCGATGCGACACTCGCAGCTCACTACTTGAATTTCCGCGCCTTTTTAAAGCTAACAGCAGAACTCGTTAAATACTATAAGGTCTTCATTTTTTTCTAAGGCACTTTGAGGCAAGAGTTAATAGACTTTCAGAGTCAGGACCTTCCGCAAAATGAGTAAAGCGCCTATTAAAATTGACGGTTTTCCCTTTTAGATTAGGGAAACAGGATCTCATCATTTTCTTCTTCGTGGCTGGAACATCCTCAAAAATCAGACGTTGTCTTCTTGCTTCACCGTGAGTAGCTGTTGTGCAAGGGCCCCGGCCTGTCCGCCGCCCGCCCCACGCCTGTCTAGGGCCCGGCCGTGTTCGCGTGGGTGCCCTTATCACAACCCCCTCTACTCGGTGACCCCGGGTAGGGCGCACCTCGAAAAAGTTTTGGTCCTGAGCACTAAACATTTTGTGCCGAGACAGAAAGTTTGGACGCACTAAGCAGTTTTGTCCTGCGGGCACCAAAGTTTTTGTCGCCGAGCTTCAAAATTTTGTTGCCACGCACAATAATTTTAGGGGCGGGGACTACCTTTATTGTGCCAGGAATAAAGTAGGAAGCATTAAGCCACCGTCTAGTGCCCGACAGAAAAAAAAAATTCTCGTTGCTGGGGTGCGGGCTCACTTGAGTGCTCCGGGCCAGAACCGAGCATCAGTTGGTACATCCGGCACGTCCTGTGGTCCTACCCCAGCTCTCGTCCACGCGTGTCAAGGCCCGCGTACCAACTGATGCTCGGTTCTGGCGTGGCCGAGGCCCTCGCACAGCATAGCACGCTGGTGGTCGCGCACCGTACAGCACCCCTCCTCCCGCAAACACTGGTTAGCGGGTCAACTGAAAGGCGAAATTAGCTTTAAAACACCTCATGTACTTGAGCAAGATCTGCGCTCCCATCTGTTCGACTTTTTTACGTAACTGAGTCACCGACCACGGCTGAAGTGCACTCTTGTTTTTCGATGTGAGTGCCTCGCGGCGAGGCATCATCCACTGCGTCAACTATCGACTAGTTTGAACGTCTCCACAAGGCGTTTAGGCGCCTCATGAAGATATTGGCTCCGAAGGGAAATCACTTGGGTTCGTTGCGTACGGGCTATTTCATGGTATTTCTCCTACGATTTCGGTTAGTTCACGGTTATTTCGGATAATTTTGGGGTATTGCGCGGTAATTCACAGTATTTCGAGGGCATTTCACAGTATTTCGTGGGTATTTCACGACTATTTCGAGGGTATTTCACGGTATTTCGGGGGTATTTCACGACTATTTCACTAACTATTTCGCGTCCATTTTGGGTCTATTTCGCTCTATATCGCATTTTTTTCGAACTATTTCGGGGAAAGGTGTACGAACTTTTTCGCAAGTGATTTCCCCTTCGATTAGCTCGCCTTTACTCATAGTGTATTACGCATGGTCACTCACTTGAGTCGTGAGTATGAAGCTATCTCAGATGACAGTTTGCGTAGGAGAGCCCTTTTGTTCTTCTTTACGTGTTAATCTGAAATTCCTTTATCAATCACTGACTTCCGTTGTCAAGACCCGCGAACACCTGTATCCTGTATCCCTGTATATAGCTCGTAACGCGACGCTTGCTTCATTTCTGCTTCTAGACTGACGGTCGATAGACGATGGGCTTCTTCCTGCAGCTGAAACTGCTGTTGTGGAAGAACCTGCAGATTCGGAAGCGAAACAAGGTAAGCCTCCAGTGCTTAACGCGTTGCGACTGTGTCCCCTCGTGGACGCGGCAAAACAATAAAAAAATAAAACATAAAGTCCCATTGCTAAATATATGGTTGCATTATGTCCCCATAGGTTCGACTGCTGCTCGAGATAATATGGCCGCTGTTCCTCTTTCTGATTCTGATGTGGGTGCGCACCCGCGGCCTCAAGGAAGTGCGACAGGAATGTGAGTTGCGCTGGAATACACTCGCTTTTGTACCTCTCGCTTCTGCTTCTGTTTCGGACTCCAAAACGGTACCTTCTACCTTTCCCCTTGGGTGAAGATAGCTAGGTGGTTGTGATTGTGGACCCAATAAACACCAAAGACACAGGATGACACAATACAGGGTGGTTCCACGTACTCCTTCTTTTATTTTTATTATACTGTTCCGGATGCAGACGTGGCGGGTGGAGCCATAAGGCCCCGTGGTCAGCGACGGTAGGCAAGCTCATGCAGCTCTACATGCGGTACAGAATAATCAAAACCAAAGAAGGGATCTGTGGACCACCTTGCATACTTGTCAATATTACGTCTTTAGTCGCGAAATAGTTAAAATAGACTTGCACTGCGCCATTTCAACGTCAAAATGACCCTAATGACCTGACGTTTTCTTGTTAAACCCAAACCATGCTCTCCCCGCAGGTCACTACATGGAGAAGGCCCTGCCCTCGGCAGGCCAGTTTGCTTTCTTCCACTCGCTCATCTGCAACGCCCCGAACCGGTGCCACTTTAACAACGGCACCTCTGGCCCGCCTTACGACCAATATCGGCCCAGGCCCAAGTGAGTTAAAGCCCGAGAGTCGTGTTGGATAAGTGTTAAAACTCTTTAGGGTGCTCCTACAATGCAGTCTTCAGTTAGCTTCACTTGGTCTTCACTTCACTTTGAGTGAATATTAAGTGAAGCTCAAGTGAAAACTAAGTAAAGTCAGCCTTTATAAAACCTGGCTTCACTTTGTCTTCACTTTTTACTCACTTCACTTCAAGCTGAAATGCAGAAGAATGCAAGGAACAATAAAACGAAGTCACTATGTTAAAGCATAGCGATTTCCGTTTATTTCTTCCCCACATTCTTATGCATTTGAGCGTTGTCGGAATACTTTATTTTAAGCAGCCATATAGGCCATAGTTATGCACAAAATTTGATTCGCAAACTATTGACAAATTGTACATAAGTGTGCAGAAATTGAAATTTGTGCATTGTTGGCAAAAAAATTATGCCTAGTTGTGCATGAAAATTTGAGCATCAACTATTGCTGCACAAAATCCTGCAAGTCTGATGCTCTACACACTGTAAAAGGTTTTAGTGTGTGGAATTTCGGTCATGGTTCAGAAGGTTCAGAAGCCTTGAACGATAACGGCGTGTTAGTCGGCGGGCATGGGAAGCGGAGCAGTGTGCCCATGGGCTTTCAGCTTTCATTGTCATCAGAAGGAGTGCAAACAGTCCGTCCATTATTCCGGTCGATGTCGTTCGGCTGATCGCCCCCGTGGCAGAATGTGTGCCGATAATAATAGTGCCTTGGGCGACTATCAAATCCGCGATCAAATCCCCTCCGCAACAGCATGCTACACCACACCCCATGCCCGCGCTCGAACTCACTACCCAGCCACAAAATCGAAAAAAAAAATGACATGTGTTCTTGCACTTGTGTTGAGAGTTACCCAAAACAGCGCTCTAACGTTCAAGAAAATCGAGAACGCGAAAATTGCACTACCAATATCAATAACACATTGGGGGGGGGGAGGGAGGGCAGTTACCTCTCCTGTGCGGAGCCATTCGACTGGGTCTGGGTCACTACTGTACAAAGACATGGCGTGCCATGAGGGAAATATAGTCACGGTATCGACCAACTGACCCTGACATCTAACAGGGCGGCGCCGGGCTCGGCGCAGGCTGACCGCTCGCGTGCTGACACGACCCGTCACCACCTCGTCACCCTCGAGTGCTTTGGGTCAGACGTTACCGGCGCCCTAACTTAGCCCTTTATCTCCCCATCCTAGGCTTCCACGTGTCGCTCGCGCGTAAATAGTGATATCTTACTCATGAATCACCTGTCTCCCTGCTCCACCTCACCCCCATGGCATTGGCATTCACCTTCAGTGCCCCTGGGTAGGGATTTTAATTTTTCAGAAAAGTATTTTTGAGATATTCTTCAAATTTGTGTTTTTTTCCCCTTGAAGTGTCATCTTTTGTCTAATTTTTCCAATTGTCTTTGAATAACTTACCAAGTTTTTCTTGGAAAATTTCGGCTTTTAAAATCTACCTACCCGAGGGCCCTGCCCTCGCACGCCCACCACGGTCACACTTGACTTGATTAATGCATCCCCCGACAATAACTCGAGACACGCCACCCCACGAGGCCTTTTGGCGGACACCGTCTACATCGATGTTTCGCTTCTTGTTCCTAACTGTTATTCTGCTAATATCGATCCGCCTCAGGCTCACCGACTTTACCAATGAGTTTGGGCGGTTGTTACTGGACGGGGGGAAGCTCCCCCGACTCATCAAGAACTACGGCGACTTGGGTTTCATCCTCTCGTCCGTGGAACGCAACCAGAGTCTCGGTTGGTAACTTCGTTTGTTTGTCATTTCCAAGTCATTTACTTTCGGAAAAAAATAAACGAACAAATGAAATACCGTATTTCAGGCGACGACTTCTCTTTGCGGGTGCGGGACCTCGCCCTGCCTCACCAGATCGCCGACATTCCGCCAGAATGGATGGACAGTCCCATCGACGCACGGAAGGTAAAACCTGCATTGAGAGACACAGTGAGAAATGGCGACGTATCAAAACTGAGCTGCTCTGATTTTGTCTCCGAAATCGTAGTGATCGCGATATATGACGTCTGTTTAACTTCTCACTTCTCACTTTTTGAGTATTGAAGAAAGTCCATCGCGCGACACCTTTCTGACCCTCCGTTGTCCTTGCAGCTGGACAAGGCCATGCTGGTCGACCCGCCCTCCGCCCACTACTGCATCAAGTCGGGCGAGACCGCGGCCAGGGAAGTGATCTGCAACGAGAACATGACATTCATCTGGGAGGACGTCAGCTCATCGGTGAGAGAGCCCCTCTTTTATTACATGTTCAGGATGAATGGTGGATGCGTTTAGGGTTTCCCATTACGACGGTTTCCCATTTACGACTCTCTTGCGCCTCCAGGCCGAGACCTACAGGCAGGAGAACATGGAGTCTGTCCTGCGACCCTCGGCGTGGCACAGGTTCCAGGTGGCGGTGCGCAGCATGGCCGACGACCTGGACACGATCGGTTTCGAGTGAGTTCCGCACAGCGCCCTCCCTCAGCCTGGCCAACTCGATTTCATTCTGTGTATTACACGGTCTCTTTATATGATTCTGCAGCAACGTCGACCCCAAGGCTCTGGTCATCCTGGACCACTTGCGGGGGCAGGGCGACGCGAACAACCCGCCGGAGCAGGGGTGGTGTGACCTGATGGAGGCGTTTGACGACTTCCGCATCCCGGAGAACGAGTTGTGAGCATCAGAGCGGTCGTGGAGGGTGGTGCGGTACGTGCGGACGCTCCTTGTTCACTCACGTTCACGTCGATGTTCGCTTCCCCTCCCCGCAGCACGCGCGCGATGCGCGGCGAGCAGCTGCAGTTCAAGTCCCGCTACAAGGCGGACCCCGAGGAGCCGGACGAGTGCCGGGCCATCTTCAACTCCACCGCCATCAAGAAGATCCCCGGCGTGGCCGCCGTCTGGAAGGTCATCAAGCCCTTCGTCAGGGGCAAGATCCTGTTCTCGCCCGACACGCCGGCCGTGCGCTCCGTCATGGAGAAGGTGAACAGGACGTTCAACGAGCTGCTCTTCCTGCCGGGCTTCGAAGCGGTGGACACGGACGCCTTCTTCGGCAGGATGGAGGAGGGCTTCTTCGTCAGGGTGAGCGAGATGAGGCGCAACGCGGCCTATCGGGCGTCGTCCCGTGTCGCGGAGTGGTTCCAGGTGACAGCAGCGGTGTTTGTTTCCAGGAGATGCCCAAGTCCGCGGAGGGGAAGTCGCTGTTCCGGGCCACGTTCAAGCACAACGTGTTCGCGCTGTCACCCGTGCTCCTGCGCAGGAGCGGCCAGCTCAGGAGGTGGGTGGTGCCGTTTCGTCGTGTCCCCGTCGCTTTCGACTTGAGAGACTCACTCACCTCCGTGTGCCACAGGTTGCAGGAGGTGGCCGGCAGGCCGCTGTCCAAGCCGCGGAGGGAGGGCGACCGGAACCACACCGCCGAGCAAGAGGACTCGATGGGCACCCTGTTCGACGAGGGCTTCCAGCTGTTGGGCCGCTTCCTCAAGGTCCGCTTGCCAAAAAATTAAACCATGACTTTTGTTGCAAATTTTCTGGTACAATGTGCAAGACAGTGAGCCTTGCTTCTGGTGTCCCTACAGTGCCTGGATCGGGACAAGATCGCGCCAGTGCCGCTGGAGGAGGCCGAGGAGGAGGCCGTGAAGCTCGCCCGCACCAACAACCTCTGGGCGCTGGTGGTGTTCGACGAGGCGGGCAACGACACCCTGACGCCCTTCGTCAAGTACAAGCTGCGGCTGAGCGTCGAGCGCGTGGACAGCACCATCGACATCATGGACCGCCGCAGCAACTACCGCTCCCGGGACATGCCCCTCTCGGACCTCAAGTACATGACGTACGGCTTCGCCTTCCTGCAGGACATGATCGACAGCGCCATCCTGGAGGTGCACACGGGCCGGGCGGGCCAGGCCAATCCGGGCCGCATACTCAAGCAGTACCCGTACCCGGAGTACATCTACGACCAGTGAGTACTGCTCCCGTCTCGCCTTGGCGACTCCCCCTGCGGACTCCGCTGTCATGGGCGTTGCGTGCTTCCAGGTTCATCAAGGCCATCTCCAACACGTTCCCCATGTTCATGGTGCTGGCCTGGGTGTTCACCTCCGCGCTGGTCGTCAAGAGCATCGTGTACGAGAAGGAGCAGCGCATCAAGGAGACTCTGGGCGTCATGGGGTTGAGCAACGGCGTGCACTGGGCCGGCTGGTTCATCGACACGTTCCTCGTCATGTTGACCAGCCTGACCTGTTTGTCGCTCATCCTGGTGGTGAGTCCGTAACTCACAAGTCACTGTCAAAGACTGTTGTCAATTTGCGCGGTAATCATAACGTCTGATTTTCGCTCTCGCTCCGCCTGCAGTACGGCAAGGTGATCGAGAGGGCGTCCCTGTCGGTGGTCTGGGTGTTCCTGCTGTCCTTCTCCGTGGCCACCATCTCGTTCAGCTTCCTGATCTCCGTGTTCTTCTCGCGCGCCAACGTGGCGGCTGCGGCGGCGGGGATCATCTACTTCGCCACCCACATGCCGTACCCGCTCATCCAGCGCTTCTCCGACATGATCCCCTACGGCGGCTTTGTCGGCGTGGTAAGTTCCGCTTGCACGCTCATGTGCCCCAAGGGGTACTTCACCTACCGAAAGTGACAGCAGTGAAGTACCTCGATGTGTCCTGCTCCGCTGACTCTTACCCCTCCACGCCCAGAGCCTCTTCTCCAACATCGCTTTCGGCCTCGGCGCCAACGTCTTCGCCTCCTACGAGCAGACGGGGGAGGGCGTGCACTGGCACAACATCAACCTGCCCGCCAACGCCGACGAGCTGGTCACCATCGGGCTGTGCATCACCATGCTCTGGGTGGACGCGCTGGTGTACGCCGTGCTCACGTGGTACATCGAGGCCGTGTTCCCGGGCCAGTACGGCATCCCAAAGCCCTACTACTTCTTCCTGCAGCGCTCCTACTGGTTCGGCAGCCTCGCCCAGGAGAGCATGAACGGACACCTACCGAACGGCGGGAGTGAGTACCGACCTCCTAAAACTCACTCTGCTGAAAACTGTGTTCTAGATTCTTTTTCTTGCGTTTTAAAGTGCATTGTGCTTGGCGCAAGAACAGTTGGAACCCAGACAAGTACAATTGACTTGTTTTGGTTCCTGTTGTTAATGTACCTCGTGCAACGTGCTTAAAAAGTTTGTAAGCCTTGAAGTTTTCTGGATGTGAAACTATAATGCCTTCCGTGGCTGGCAGTTGTGGCAAACAACATGGAGCCGGAGCCCGTTGGTGGCGTGGTGGGCGTGGCCATCGACAAGCTCAGCAAGGTGTTCGGCGGTAAGACGGCCGTCAACGGGTTGTCGCTCAACTTCTACCAAGACCAGATCACCTGCTTCCTCGGCCACAACGGAGCGGGCAAGACCACGACGATGTAAGTGGTCGATATATGTGTTCCCTTTCAGAAAGGTTTCTGTGTGAAGCAGCTTTCGACTGTTTCATCCATTAGATCCATGCTGACGGGCATGTACCCGCCCTCGTCCGGCACCGCGAGGATATACGGCAGGGACATCCGGCACGACATGGACTCCATCAGGAGCAGCATGGGGGTCTGTCCCCAGCACAACGTACTCTTCGACAGGTAAGGAGTACTTCTCGAAAGTACGCCCGTCTTTCTCCTTTACGAAACAACCAAGTGAAGCTAGCTTATGCTAGCTCTCAGAGCGCCTGATGGGTAGGCAACATCTCGCCTGAAGTGCATGCGTGCACCGCGGGTCGGCCTACCCTGAGTCTCACAGGCGCCGAGCTCGCGTAATTTCACGAATGTGTGGTGGAGAGAGTTCTTAGAGGGTATCTCCGGCTTTAGAGTATCAATTGGTGTTGGTCTCGGATGTATTACTGCGGCTGCTGCGACTATGTTTGGCGTATCGGTTCGGGTCTCGGGGATTCGTGGAACGAGTCAAGTACAAGCGGTCACCATGTGTGTAAGGTTTATTATCTTTCTTCTGTATGGGGACAGGGAGGGGGTCAGTGTTTCCAGAGTACAGAGCGGTAGCGAGTGCCCGTGAGCGGTATACGAGCGAGGGGGAGGGTGAGAGGAAGTGCGTGAAAGAGAGAGAGAGAGAGAAAGTGAGGGAGGTGGTCATCGAAGGTCAGAGAGATTGTAGCAACGGGGGTGACGGTGACTTGCATTATTCTATACTAACATTCCATACCACAAATGAATCAGCGAAACACGGAAGGACTTTCTGGACGATACATAACCTAACGCACCCAACCTCTAGTAGTAACTTTTACTAACTTACCCGGGGGTAAATGTGTTAGTGTTGCACCCCCTCCCCCCTCCCCCTCTCCTTTACCGCCTGCCTGTCTCACGATAACTCTTCCCCAGCCTTACCGTGGAGGAGCACCTGCTGTTCTTCGGCCGCATCAAGGGGGTGGAGCCGGAGGTGCTGCGCAGAGAGATCGACGGCATGCTCCACGACATGGGGCTGGAGGGCAAGAGGCACTCGCTCTCCAGGGACCTGTCGGGCGGCATGAAGCGCAAGCTCTCGGTGGGCATGGCCTTCGTGGGCGGCTCCACCACCGTGTTCCTGGACGAGCCCACCGCCGGTGTGGACCCCTTCTCGCGGAGGGCCATCTGGGAGCTGCTCATCAAGTACCGGAAAGGTGTGTTACGAAAGGAGTATCTAGAGACTGCCACTGCTGCTCTAGTGTGACCGGCGGGAGGGGTACTTCACCCTAAAACCCGAGCCTTCTCCAATTTTTTGTTCGTTTTTTCTTGATTTCTTCTGTCTGAATTTTTGTTATTATTTTCTTGGTTTTTTCTTTATTTTTCCTTGATTTTTCTTCGATTTTTTTTAAAATAATATTTCGTTTGAATGGTGTACATTGAGTACCTCTCGGACCCATGGCGTGCCCCGGTGTGACCATGTTCGCCCTGCCGCAGGCCGCACGGTAATCCTGACGACGCACTTTATGGACGAGGCGGACCTGCTCGGGGACCGGATCGCCATCATCAGCGGCGGACGCCTGGAGTGCTGCGGCTCGAGCGTGTTCCTCAAGGCGCGCTTCGGCAGCGGCTACTACCTCACCGTGGAGTGGCTGCCGCAGCAGAAGGAGGAGCAGGACCATTCGATCAGTGAGCACCCCCCCCCCCCCTACCTACTTTCGAAACTTAACCAGGGGGTGCAAGTGCACGGGAAAAAAGGATTAGCTTTATAGCTTAACTATAGCGAAATAGGGGATCACTAATTATTAAGTCAGGTGTGTAGCTAAAAATTTAGCTAAGTCGCAAAAGAGTTAGCCGGAGTTAGCTATCCCTCATTTTGCTATTGGTTAAGCTATACAGCCTATCTGTTTTTGTGTGTGTTTGCTCATGGCGTCTATCGTGTCCAGGGGCGTCCCGGCTGCGCCAGCTCGTGACGGGGACGGTGGCGAGCGCGCAGGCGGTGGAGGAGATGGCCTCCGAGTCCGTCTTCGTGCTCCCCGACCGACACGACGTGCCCGCCATCACCGCCCTCCTGGAGAAGATGGACGAGAACACGGAGGCGCTCGGCATCGAGTCGTACGGCATTTCCGACACCTCGCTCGAGGAGGTAGGAACGCTGAGCTCCAGAAAGAATACAGCGAATGACAAATTGTGACCCTTTTGACGTAACACTGTTATCGCTAATTTGTTTTGGCAGATTTTCCTCAAAGTGATCGAACAAAAGGAGCCCGTTGCGAACGGAAGTAAGTACTGTTCTGGTCAGTCGTACGACTGTTATATACACTTGAAACCCACATTCATGTACTATATTTTCACATCAAGTTTGTAGCTTTCGTCGTGTTGTGATGTCTCTGTGTTTTGCATCCTGTTGTTTATCTATGTATTGTAAGATACGTTTTGCTTTTGTCTGAATTTCCGTTCCGTTATTATTTTTCGGGAACAAAAAGCAAGCAGGCTAATCCAAAGCACTGCCGTGTCCTTGTCGCTGCAGTGTATTGCCTGCGCCCGACGCCCGACAAAATGTATCCAATCAGAATTTCATGACGAATCGCACTTTTCCAGCTGACGGAGAACACAGGATAGTCAAAGTGCAAGTCAATGGTGTTGTTTTGAACTGTGAGTCCAGCATGTTTTGTTTTGTTCTGCGCTTTGACCGTATGAGTTGGTGGTGTATTTGACAAAATCCTTTCTTTGGCCTCCTTTTTGCTGAGACTCCCCTTTGCTTTTTTCCCGCATGCTGACGGACCTTGTGCTCTTTGTTGTTGCAAATGACAAGTAAAAATCATCTAACATATATTTATTTTAAAAAGAAATGTACACCTTAGATCTTGGTCGCAGTTTTACTAACTGTACCGTGTGCCGGCTTTGACCATGAAATGGTGTGTCAGTAATTCTTGCTTTTCATTTCCTTTGTGAATTCAGTCATTCATGTCATTCCCCAAAGGTGGCGGTTATCCCCTGCTGTTGCATAGCGCCCCGGCCTGCTGGTGTGGTTGGGGCTGCACGGCTCAAAGCCCTCCCCCTTCCCTCCCCACCTGCCACTTGTGCTGATACGATGACCCTCCTTCCCGCAGACGAGGCCGTGGCCTCTAACGACGCCACCGGGCCGCCACTGCCCCTCCGCGACCAAGACGACCCTGCCTCCGCCCCCGCCGAGTACGTCGGCGGCCTCGCCCTCCTCCGGCAACAGTACCTCGCGCTCAGCCGGAAACGCTTTAACTATGTGCGGCGTGACCCCAAAGGACTCTTTACGCAGGTGAGCTATAAGCCGGCCTGCGCGGCAAAAATGAGATTAGCTATATGGTTCAACCACCTGATTACAAAAGAACTAATTATTTAGCCGTGTAGCGAAAACAATTGCAATTTTTAGCTATCGTTTAGCTACATAGCTAAATTTTTAGCTAATTTTTTTAGCAAACAGTTCTGTCAGTTTTTAACCGCGTCCATCCCGCAGCTTGTGCTCCCCGCGGTGTTCGTCGCGCTGTCGCTCACGTTCACCAGCTTCTACAACATCCCCACCACGATGCCCGAGCTCGTCCTCGAGCCCAAGCTGTACGGCGAACCGGTCGTGGGCTTCTGGCAGGTCCGGGACGAGGCGTCGGACCTCACTCAGAGGTGAGGGAGTGCGTGGCTGAGGACGACGCGCGCAACGCCGCCTGTTTACAAACGACATCCATAACTGAGCCTGCTCCCCCCGTGTCCGCAGCGCGCTGCACCTGCAGTCCATGCGGCGGGACGGCGTGGGGTCGGAGCTGGTGCCTTCGCGCCGGCGCCTGGCCTCCCCCGAGCTGCCCGTGCGCGTGCAGCGGCGCATGGAGCTGGCCAAGAGCATCGCCTCGGCAGACAACACCTGCGCCAACTCGCCGCCACAGATAGATGTGCGATCCAGTGCCCCGTCAGGTTCTCACTTTACAAAGATCATCATTTGTTCCCCGGTGTTGACGTTTGTCCTTCGCGTTTTCCACAGGGAGTTCCACAATCCCGTATGATTCTACCGGGCAAGGAGCTGTACTACAACGGGACTGGAGTCGAGCTGGAGCAGTGGATCGTGGACACGTACCCTGACTGCAAGCGAAACAGGTTTGCGAACAAACAAAATTACTCTAGCAGGGCGACTCAACCCATGTTGGCACCCTCGTTTAAAATAACTGATTTTCTCCCAGGTACGGAGGAGTGACCTACGGAGCCTCGTACCCGTGGTCCAGAGAGAGCAACCTGCCCATCGCCGGCTTCAACAACAAGCCCGACAATCTCAGGGTAAGCATGAACCGCTGTCGCTGACCTTCTCTCTGTCGCACAAGCCCCCGTCTCTATCGCCTTGCTCGGTCCACAGATCTGGTACGACAACAAAGGCCACGCAGCCTCGCCGTCCTACCTGAACGCCATGAACAACGTGGTGCTGCGCTCGCTGCTCCCAGAGGACAAGAAGAACGCTTCCCGTCAGTACGGGATCCTGACGTCCAACCACCCGCTGCCGCTCACCCCTGAGCAATACAAGGACAAGACCATGTGAGAAAAGAACTCGTCGCCACCGTGTAAGAGAGCTTCCATCTCAACTCCGTCTGATGTGACGCGTGCGTGCGTGTGTGTATGTGTGTCCAGGAACGAGGCGTTCATCGTGCTGTTCCACGCCGTGTCCGTCATCTTTGCCATGAGCTTCGTGCCAGCCTCCTTCGTCATCTTCCTGATCGAGGACCGCGTGGCGCAGTCCAAGCACTTGCAGCTGGTGTCCGGGCTGCGGCCCTTCGTGTACTGGCTGCAATCCTACACCTGGGACTTGGTGAGCTTTGCCGTATCCGAAACGATGGTGGTGCTGATCTTCATCGCCTTCCAAAGCGAGATGTACACCTCGGGAACAAACCTCTTCGCCCTCATCGTCCTCATCTTTTTCTACGGGTAAGATGCGGCACCAGATGTTGTCACGCGCTCGTTTTTATTTTATTCTCAAATTTGACAAAATCTGCCTCTACTCACCCAGCATGGCGTGCATTCCGCTACTGTACCTGCTCTCCTGGTTCTTCCACGTTCCGAGTCTTGCTTTCGTGGTGCTCTCATGCGGCAACCTCTTCATCGGCATGATCACCACCCTCACCGTCCTGGTGCTCGGCATGTTCGAAGAGTTGGTAGGTTTCTGGCACGACGCCGACAGTTTAGTGGTCCTTCAAACTGGCTAGTAACGATTTCGCTCGTTCACTTTTTGCAGGAGCTACAGCACATTAGAGACGTGCTAGAAGTGGTGTTCCTAGTATTCCCCCAGTACTGCCTTGGCCAGGGCCTCATGAACATGGCCACCAACTACATGAACGGTCAAATCCTCGCCAAGCAAGGTACGCCCCTACTGCAATTTCGCCGAGGAGGAGTTATCGGTTGTGTCGCTCTCTCCAGAATTGACCGTGAAGATTTGAAACTTTTCCATGGAAAAAATAGAAAATTGAAAAGTTTTCGGAAAACCTTCCGATCAGTTTTTAAAAATCTTTAAAAACTTGACCGAGAATACTTTCCTGGTAAATTAAAATAACTAGCCACCTCCGAGCGCCTGACACCAGCAGGGTAGGCCACCCGAGCACGTGGGAGCTGTGCGGGTCGGCCTACCCTGACAGGCGCTAGGGACCCCAGCCACCCAGCGACACATCTCAGGAGCCCCCAGATCGCCTCAGATCCTACATAACGGCATGTTCTCTGCTTCAGACATAATCTGGGACAAGTCGGTGCTGTCTTGGGCCGTGACGGGCAAGTTCCTGTTCACCCTGTTGGTGATCGGCGTGGTGCTGGTGGTGGCCGTGTTCCTCGCGGAGCAGAGCACGCACTGGTTCCACCGGGGCGGGAGCGACGCCGCGGCCAGCAGCGTGCCGAGGGAGGGTGACGTCCAGCGCGAGTTCATCCGTGTGGACAGCGGCCAGGCCGACGGCGACGTGCTCGTACTCAAGAGGCTCACCAAGGTAAGCCGCCTCGGGGACCCGCTATGGCCCCTCACCTAGCTCGCCTAGTCTCTTGCTCGCATTCACTCGCCGTTTGCCTCCCCGTTGCAGAGCTACGGACAGGGCCTGCCCCCGGCCGTGGACGGCGTCTCCTTCGGCGTGACGGCCGGCGAGTGCTTCGGCCTCCTCGGTCTGAACGGCGCGGGGAAGACGTCCATCTTCAAGATGCTGACGGGCGACACGAGCATCAGCGGGGGCGACGCGCTCGTCGCCGGCACCTCGGTGCGCGCCGACATGGACGGCGTGCGCAAGCTGGTGGGCTACTGCCCGCAGTTCGACGCGCTCATCCCGCTGCTCACCGTGCGCGAGCACCTCGACCTGTACTGCAGCCTGAGAGGCATGCGGCCCGAGCGCCGGCAGCGGGCGGTGGACCGCGCGCTCAGGCGGCTCAACCTCGGCTTCTACCAGGACAAGCAGGCCAAGTCGCTGTCGGGGGGCAACAAGCGCAAGCTGTCGACGGCCATCGCCCTGGTCGGCGACCCAGCCCTGCTGTACATGGTGAGAGCCCCCTCCTGGCCCTGCTGGTAGTCGCGACGTGTCTGACAGAGAATGACGGCCTCCTCTCCTCTGTTCGTGTCTCCCCGCAGGACGAGCCGACCACGAGCATGGACCCGGCCGCGCGTCGCTTCCTGTGGGACTGCGTGCGCGGCGTGGTGGCCTCGGGGCGCAGCGTGGTGCTCACATCGCACAGCATGGAGGAGTGCCAGGCGCTGTGCGGCAAGCTCACCATCATGGTCAACGGCCAGCTCACGTGTTTCGGCAGCCCGCAGCACCTCAAGAGCAAGTAAGTGGCCGGAGCACCGAGGTATACCACGTGGTGGGACACCCCAATATCGAAACAATATCTATCCCGATAATGAAATATCTAGATCCTGACACTGTCCTAATATTGATACGATATCGAATCTATATGAAAACGATATCGAAACTCGGAAATAAATCGATATCGTTTCCATGTATCATGACCCTGTACCAGGTGCGGGTGGAACTCTGACCTCTTCCTTCTCCACCCCCAGGTACGGGTCGGGCTACAGCGTGGTGGTGCGATGTCAGCCGAAGCGCGTCGTGGAGGTGCGCGAGCTGGTGCAGCGGCGGCTGGCGGGCAGCACCGTCGTCGAGGAGCACCTCAACCAGATCAAGTTCCACGTGCCGCCGGCTGCCGAGTCGAACCTGCGGCTCGTCACCATCTTCCGCACCATGGACCAGGCTCGCACGGAGAGTGGCGTTCTCGACTACTCGGTGTCACAGACCACCCTCGAAGATGTGAGTCGCGCCGCCCCCTTCCCCCCTCATCTACACGGATAGTAGTGCTCCCCTACCGGTTCTCAATGTCACCATTCGTTTTGTTTGCAGGTGTTCATGCGCTTCGCCCAGATGCAGAAGACTGAGGAAGTGGCCCCATCCGAAGCTGCGGATTGTCTGGACGTGCTCAAGAAATGCTTCGGTCCCTTAAGGAAACGCGAAAAAGAGGCAGCTATTCCGTAGGGTGAGGCTGAATAACCATTCCACACTGTTTGGAGGGCGACGGCCCGAACGAGATTATCTTTAGTTCGTACTATTTATTGTTCAGAGCGTTTTAAATGATTTTCTGTTGTTTTTTTCATTGTAAATACCTTGTTGTTGCACATAATCGACTTACAATTTCAGTATTTTTTTAATACCTCGCATTGGTACTAACACGAGTACAAAGCACAAAACCAGTTCTGCCTCTCAGAGTTGCTGTTATATTGTCTTAATCTGTGATTAATATAGTTATCACAAGCTGTGATTCTGTTCCTTGTGTACTATTTTGATACACACTCTGGCCAAAGTGAGCGATGTTCGTTGACCAATTTGATATTTGTGTGTAGTGTCTAACTACACAAAACAAGGTCGATTGTTTTCTGGGCTTAAACCTCTCATCTCCCCTGTGATCAATAGCCTAGAGCCGTTTCCTTCTTTTACGATACCAAAGGGTTTATATTAAAACAATGTGCAGAGTACCGTGCAAGCTCCTTAGTAGTTTGTGATATTTGTGAGTGTTTGCGTTTACCCAGACAGGGCCCAATCTCTTGTGCTGCACTAGCTTAAATAGGCCAAGCTAGAACTTTGTCTGCCTTTGTGATACTCGTATTTTATTACAAGTAATATGTCAATAATTTATTTTGTTGGGATGTGATGTACCTAGTTAGGTCTGTGATCAGATTTGTTGTACTTAGTAGAATGAAATTTTTCTATGTCATGTGTTTATGACAGCTCGCTGATTAAAGTTATTATTTTCTAATGAGTACGATTTTTGATCCAAAACTTGATCATTGTGAGGACGTCAGTGCCTTCTGATATCAGATCGGTGTAGTGGGTTCGTTATGTGGAATGAGAAACTAGAACGATTGAAGGGCAGTGTCTTTTATTA
>NW_026267282.1:23304-24736 GCF_000697945.3 Frankliniella occidentalis | reverse complement strand
GGCGGGGGCGGGGGAACGGGCCGCGGGGCTCGTGAGCCTGGACTCGAGCAGCTCGGAACGTCGGCAGCGCGCGGGCTGACCGCCGGCGCTGGACGCGGACGCGCCAGACGGGTCAGCCTCCACGTCGGACTGGGACGCCGTCTTGCGACGCCGTGGCCCTGAGGAGCCCCCCGCCGACGGGATCTTGCGGCCGCGCACCGACAGCGACATGCCGAGGTAGGGTGGCGGCGGCGGGATCTGCTGGCGGTACACGAGCTCGAACATACCGGTGTCCGCGTTGCGATCCGCGCGCCTGTCGATGACCACTGCCAACAACGAGCTCCCCGTCAGCCTCGCCGACCTGCTCCTCCCGCCTCGGCTCTGACTGGCGAACCACTCACCCTTGATGACGTCCTCGAGGCACTGTGCGCACATGCGCGCCGTGACGCTGGTAGACGGCGCCATGCACGGGCACGAGTTGATCTCGATGAGCCACGGCACGAAGTCCTCGGTGAGCATGAAGTCGGCGCCGAACAACTCGAAGCAGTCGCCGCGCCGGTCCAGATGCTCCTGCGAGGCGAGCAGGGTGCCGACGATGCCCTGCCGCATGCCCGGGTAGATGAGCGAGTCCCAGAGGTCGGCGCGGCCCTTCGACCTGACGGACAGAGACACGCCTACTGTTACGGGCTCGGTAAACACCAGGGCGGGCGCGACGGGCGCGGGGTCGCCTACCGAAGGTACGTCTGGAAGGTGTAACAGTCCCACATGTTCTCATCGGGCAGGGCGGGGTCCCTTTTGCCGTTGGTGTACTTGGCCTGCACCGCGTTGTTGCAAAGGTGCACAGACTCGTGCATGTTGTGGAGGCTGAAGGACTGCGAGCAGAAGCGGAGGTAGCTCTCTCTGTGACAAAACATGAGCAGTTAGGAAGGTAAGGTTGCAACTCGTTGAGGCAACGCCTCGGGCAACGCCATAGAGCGCACGCGCGACCGGGAGTCACCTGTACATCCAGATAGTCATCGGGTAGACGCTGGTCACCAGGAACCACTGCCGGATGTCAAACTTGGTGTTGCATATGAGCAACGGTCGCTCTGCATGTGATTGTAGGGCAGTTAGTGGAAGGCAGGAGGGAAGGGGGGCGTGGCATGGGAGGGGCGAATACGCAACCTGGTACTGCAAAACATACTCACCGATGTACTTCTGCGCCACGTAGCGCGCGTCCCGCAGGTGGGTGGACGACACCTGCGAGGTGAGCAGGTCGAGGCGGTTGACGAGGTGGATGCCGCGCCCGCGCGACTTGGCGCCGGGTTTCATGATCCACATGTTGAGCCGACCGTCGAGTTGCAGCTGCGGCCAGAGGGGTGCGATCCGCTCCAGGATCCAGCAGCTCTCCGCGTACAGCGCCTGCCGGTGGAGACAAACGCCGTTAGTTTCGCGGTACCCACCTACCCCCCCC
>NW_026267282.1:20218-21508 GCF_000697945.3 Frankliniella occidentalis | reverse complement strand
CCCTCGTCCCCCGGTACCCACACCCTACACCCACCGAGATGCTGGGCTCCGGGGCGGCGGCGTTGAGCGCGGCGTCGTCCCGGTGCAGCTGGTAGGTCCAGGACAGGAACTGGTCCCACTGGTGCGAAAACACGGTGGGCGGCGCGGCGCGGTCCAGGTCCTCGTTGGAGTGCTCGACGAGGAACTCGCGGCACCGCGCCAGCGCGAACTCCACCGCCATCTTGGGCACCTTGCCCTGCGGGCTCTGCACGGCCGCGGCTCCGCCCTTGTCCACCACCTCGACCAGCCACTTGAGCGTGCTGAGGCAGGCCGTCAGCCGGTAGTCGTCCACGAACGCCTCCATGTCGTCGGGCTGGCAGATGTTGTAGCAGCGCGGGAACCTGGTGAGCGACACGCCTTCCTCCGAGAACCAGTGCATCTGGCGCAGGAACGTGCTGAGGCCGATCTGCACAGCAATAATCAGGGCGTCAGTCTCTGTCGGCGAGGTGCGGGGCGCGCGGGGCGCCCGACAGCGGCGGGGTAGGCCACCCGGCCTCACCGGAGCCGCGCGGGTCGGCCTACCCTACCCTCGCACGACACCGCCCCCGCCACCCCCCTCCGACCTACTTTCGTCGTGAAGAACGCCTTGGGGAAGCGGTTGATGATCTGCCGCTTCTTGAGCCGCTTCCAGTCGATGCCGTCGAACTTGACGGTCCAGATGAAGTTGGCCGGTACGCCCCGCAGCAGGCGCGCCACCACGGCCTTCTCGTTGAGCTCCTCGCCGGCCAGGGAGTCCAGCAGCGACATCATCGAGTCCTCTGAAAGTGTGCGCAGGCACGCGTCGTCGTGAGGTCGGCGCTCGGCAAAATAAAAAAAAATCAGAAGCGTGTATAGCTTACCGCTTCTTATCCTGTCCCTGGACTCGACTACTTTTTCTTTCTCCTTTTCCTTCTCGCCATCCTTGTTCTCCTTGTCCCTATCCACGTCCTTCTCGCGGGTCTCCTTGAGGGTCTGCTCCCGCTCTCGGTCCCCGGGCCGCTCCCGCGGGCACTCGTTCGCCACCCACTTCTTCTCGAGCCACCCTCGGTTCTTGAGCGCCTCGCGCACCGAGGGGAACACCCCGCAGATGGAGAAGATCTTCTGCTCCTGGGGGGTACACATGATACGTGAGGGGAACACCCAGGCAAAAGGCGGACTTTACTTCAATAATTTCAGCAACAATCAAAAATTATCTGCTCAATTAGAGCAGTGCCACCCCTTCCATCCCATGACGTAATTGTACTTCTTGGTACTCAAACATAATTAATAAAA
>NW_026267282.1:15875-18480 GCF_000697945.3 Frankliniella occidentalis | reverse complement strand
CCTTTCCCCTTCGCTCGTGTTCGATTCTATAAATGGGGATCCTCCTCAGTTTCCCACCAGTACCAGCAGTACCACCAGTACCAGCCGTCCGGCATTAAGCTCTGCACAACTCGCGTGTCCGGCCCCCTGCCACCTCATGTCTCGGTTAGTCCGATAGTCAGTAAGTTTGTCACCATCACCAGAGAGCTGTAACGTATGGATATCAACATCTACCTGTACCTCCACCATGCCACTGTGTGTAAACCAACCAACCACTGTGAGTAATTGAATAAACCCTGTGTGTATGCCATGAACACTAGTGTCTCTCTTTTCTGCACGGGGCCTCTTAGGTCGTACGAACCCGCTGTGTCGCTCCGCTCTTTATCACCGAATCAATAATATGAACCACCGACTTGCTCTTTAATGCGTAACCAGACGCATCACATCCTAACGTGATACATCTACCACCTCTCACTGGACTTTCCTTAGTTCTAAACATGGAGTATCAGCTTCTATCTAAGAGCAACAGTATCACATCCTAACGATTGTCGTGGGTGATTGACATAATGATATCCAGTTCAAAAGAACAATTCGCCCAATGTCATGCCTCCCCTCCATGAACGCGTCAAACCTCTAATACTGCGAGACGAACTGGAGAGACAATGGGCGGCTGATGGCTGATGCGGCGGTGAATAAGCGGCGTGTGTATGAGCAGGTATGAGTTACCCGGTGCCCCACAATCACGTGCTGCAAAATTGCGCAACCATTCGTCACTCCCACAAGACGGCACCTCAACTCCCCCCCTCCCGCCTCCCACACACACCCTTTTACCCCTCCTCGCCCTTGCTCCAGGCAGGCGTAGATATGACTGGGCCGCTCGCGAGTCTCATCGCGCGGATATGTATACGTCTCCTCTAGCCGGGACCCCACTGCCGCCGCGGGTCGGATAACCTTGGTTATGGTCCAGTCTCTCTTTAGCTGTCGCACGGAAGCGGTTATATGTTGAGAAGAAACGAAACCCGACATCACATCAGCGGGTGTGAGTCACTCACGACCACGACGACGAGGCGAGGTGCTAGCGCTGCTGCTGGGTGTGTTGCTGCCGCTGCAACGGCGGCGATGGTGACGCACGCAGAGGCGATATTAATGGCGATCCACAAATAATTCACAAACAGGCCAGCAGTCACAATCACAGAGGATAAGCAACGCAGAGTGTTGCCGCATGCAACAGTAACCTCCTCCTCATATTTTTCAAAATATCATTTTATAATGTTTGTTCCCCCTTAGTCGAATCTTTTATGTAAAAAGACATTTAAGGTGTCCTACAGTAACTAACTCCACTGACGAAACGAGGCCTTCGCTTTGTTTCTCGAGCACGACCAGCGAGTAGGACAGCGGCGGCGTTCTCGGGTGTAATGACTCACTTCTTATTATGTATACACTGCCGCGCCACCAAACGACAGCGCGCATCATCATTAAATTTGTCATCGCACGTAAGGTGCGTGTTTTCGGGCGGGGTTGGACGCCGCGCCGCGGCCCGACGGTAAGTGCATCGCACGACTCCTGGAAATGCCAAGGGCGACCCCAGACGACACACAAGCCCGGAGCCGAAGAGTGACTCAAGACTCCCAGCAGTTAGCTCTCCTCCTTTGTACCCGTGTGGTGGTACTGCTGCAGGAGCTGCAGGAGGCGGTCAGTGCAGCTGCCACCGCTGCAGGCAGCACTGCAGCCTTGAACTGCAGGCCACCACAGGCAGCCATGAACGCTGCGCGGCTCGCCACGGCCAGAGAGCCTGGCCATGCGAACAGGTACGCTGCTGCGGGTACCTCGTGGGTACCGGTAACGGGCCGCAGCAGGCCGGAGCGGAGCCTCGGCCGTCGTTAAATCGTGTCACGTGACATGGCCGAGCCGAGGGGCGGCCGCCGAGCGGAGCCGAGGGGAGCCGAGCGCAGCGGCCGCGCCCACTCACGTGGAAAGCGGCGCGGCGGCGTCGATGTGGAGGGCGGCCAGGACGGCCGGGGCCAGGACGGCGGGGGGCAGGGCGGACAGGCGGCGCAGCAGAGCAGACCGACGCTAGCGTCGCTTTTGTTGTTTGCCCTTTTACAAGTGCAGCAGTTGTTTTTACCGGCGTTTTACGAAAATTCAGGGTCGTAGATCGACATGGTTTTGGACGGATATGATAAACGTTACCACCATAGGTGTAGATTTCCTCGTATAAAGCAACATTTTTAATAGCGTTTTTAAAGTTCTGTCATTAACCGTGATCTTAATTGTTATTGTGTAGCACTGTGAAAAGTTCCCACACCGCTAAACATGGTGTGACGTACGTTGTTTACGGCCCCTTTCGGGAGCGCGACCACTACTGCCGCGCCGCGCCCTCCGGTCCCCCAAAAAGGGGTGCGGGCGCCCGACGCCGGCCCATGGAGGGCGTGTGTCCCAACGTCACGGTTTGCTTCACAAAATCTGTGGCCTGAACCGACCGGAACGCCGCTGCTGCCGCTTCGCAGGCACCTCTCCGTCTGGCTTCATTTACCCTCAGAACGTTTTATGCGCCCAGAAAACCGGTGATTCAAGTTGTCATCAAAAACAGAAAAATTCCGAAAAAATAACCATATTTTTTTTTTGG
>NW_026267282.1:14611-15825 GCF_000697945.3 Frankliniella occidentalis | reverse complement strand
CAGATTGGGCAACCCCCGCCCAATCCCTTACGGTGTCAAACGTTCAAACCGTCAAAAAGTAAAAATGCCCCAAACCACCCCCATGTTCCCAACAAAAATCCCCCCCTTCGTTCATTTTAATAAGTATAGTGTCTTGCAGACCGACGATGACCTAGTCGTCCAGTCAGATGTAAGAAACATCCAGACCTCTGCCCCAGTGAACAAATCAGTTCGACACGGAAAATGGCGTAAACAAAATGAACGATCGGGCCTCCCACCCACGTACAACCCCCGCTCCCACGCCCCCTGTACTTTGCCTACGCGAATGTGCGAACCCGACGTATCGGTTAATCAAGCAATCGTAAGTGTCATTCACCTTGATGACACGCATGCTCAAACATTTCGCCCACGAATTGCGTCAGCCCCCCAGCCCCCCTCTCCTTCTCAACGCTGGCACACAGCCAAGAAGGCCCGCGCAGGTCCGCGTCGGCCGCGGCGTTCTCCCCCTCCGTTATACGTTTCCCCTCCTCGCGTGGTACGGCCCCTATCAACAGGTGGCTCAGCTCACCCACCGCTGCTGCCTGTTCCCCTCCCCTCTTTTCGTTCCACTCCCCTCCCCGCTCGCGATTCGCCTCCCCACTCTTTCCCCACTTGCTGTCGCGACATGTACAAAAAGGTACATTTTGAGCCACGAGAGCTCACCAAGCAGCACACTGCTCCCTTGACACAGCCTCTCCCTTCTGTGTCACCAACACTATTTTCACCTACAAATGAAGTTGAAACAATTGAACCCTATATGATTCAGTTGACTAAACAAAGAAGACTAATACGCGTAATAGCAGCCAATGGAAGGCTCATATATCAACGCGTTACTTTAAATGTGAAACTTTAAACCAAATATAGTTCACCAACGTACCACAAGAGTACGTACACTTACGAACTCCGGGCTTGTAAAAACTAAGCTCCGGAGACCTTCCCCACTTGCCCCTCACACCCCCCCCCCTTCTCCAACTTTCTGCGAGTACCTCCTCCAACGCCCAATCTCTCGCCACCCCCACCCCACGCCAGCTCCTCCCATTCTAAAAATAAGCTGACGTACCCCCTCTCCCACGTGAGAACCCCCCAGCCCCTCTTACACATGTGGCGCGTGGCAAGACAGGGATGAGGGTGTCCTCCTCTCTCTTGCAACTCTATGCCCATGCTGTGCGGTGACTCGCCTCACCCCACCCCATCTG
>NW_026267282.1:10127-11436 GCF_000697945.3 Frankliniella occidentalis | reverse complement strand
ATAAGTAAAAGAATATTTTGAAAAATTACAAAACTACTTAGCTCTGCCGAATCAACTTTTTGACCCTTGAATCAGCAACACTACCGCTACAAAAACTAGAGTTCACTCACACACTCACACGCAAACACACACGACATTAGTGAGTGGCCTCGGCTTCCGTGACTCCCATGACTCACCAGTCCAGGTCCTCGCCGCGCCGCAGCCACGGCGGCCGGCGCGTCGTTTCGCTATCCCTTTTGCATGGCAGCGTGAGCAGAAAAAACAAAATCGTGGCCCGTGAGGTGGGCGTGGCCGGTGCGACACTACTATATAACTCTCTAAACCCTTTCTCACCGCGCGTCCTTCCCCCCAGAGGCGAAAGGTCACGGGGGGGACATGGGAAGGGGCTCTGCCCAGGCCGAGTCGTGACACTGCGGAAGAGTGATGACATTCCGTCAAGCTCGTCACGTCACAGGGCACACGATACGGCCCTTCCTCCCTCCCGGAAAACTAATCTAGGACTTATTGCTATGCGCGACGCAAGTCTAACGAGCGTTGATTTTTTGGGTATGTCGATGTCGGGTCGGTGCCCCCGTCAGACAAAGGTACTGTCGTTTTCTCGTCCGATAATGTCAAAACACACCCAGATTAAGGTGAGTACTTATTACCCACCCCCTTCCCCCCTGTCACTTCAAACTTTGTAATTTGGTGAGAGTTTGTTTGAAAGTATAACACCAAAGTCCCAAGCGCGAGGACATAATCGTGAGTTTACGTTGCTCCCCCCCGTTGTCTCGAAGTGCTTGCGTGATACGTCACCCGAGTCCGCCCGCCCGCCACCGCGCTCCGCGGAGCCTCCAGCTCACCATACTCACCTGGAAGCAGACAAACAAAGGAAAATTAGTGGCTAGAATTAGAGAATTGATGCACCCAGACGTAAAGTGCGAGAATACGGGATCAACGGGGGTATGCGATAGTTCCAGCAAAGCAGGACCACAATGTGGTCACCGTGGGTCACGCCGCACAGAACGTTCTAATATAGGCCTCCAATGATTGGAAAGTGACACACCGGCGAGACAAGTACAATAGAGAAGGACAAAGATCACGCCCATAATGTCCCTGACACAAAGAAGAGCCACTCCCTGCGGCGGAGCTGGACTTCCCCCTCCGCCTCAGCTCCGCTCCGGCAGCAGCTCCATGTGTGCAGAGCAACAGCGCGCTGGAGGCTGCGCTGGAGCACTGGAGCACTCCGCTCCAGGACGTGTGTGAGCAAGAGAGAGAGCGGGAGAGGGACAGAGAAAGAGATATACGGAGAGGGAGAAGGGGGGAAAGG
>NW_026267282.1:7980-9025 GCF_000697945.3 Frankliniella occidentalis | reverse complement strand
CCCCCCCCGCCTCCGAAACTTCCTCCTCCCCTCACGCGCCCTCGCTCAACATTTTCCCCAGCAGCAGGTTCACGACGGGCGACGCGGGGTTCGCGGCGCCTGCTCTCTTCGAACAAGCACAAGTCCACAGAGAGAGTTTGACGCCGGGTGGCCGGGCGCTGCGCCCTGCAGTGCACAGTGTATACTGTACGCGCACACCTCCACCGGAATATGAATATGCATCCCCACGGCCGACATACGGCACTCGCACGCCGGCCGAATAAAGCGACGGAGGCATATTGTTCGGAAATCGTTAAGCCCGGCTGCAGGTAACGTCGTGGTGTGTGTTGGTCTGATCGGAGTAACGCACCGGCAGTCGTCCCGTCCCACACCACGCCCCGCGCCCGTCCACGCCCAAGAGAGACACACTCCCGCTGCATTGACTTAACACGTGTGTTCGAACAAGTGGCGCCCGTCTGCGTCAGCTTACGGTATCAGTAGGGCCCCCTACTTTTCATTGTCTCTCCCAAAATAACTTGTATATTCTTGTGTCTTTTTTGTGTTGTCAGTTTTTGAGGCAGCACATTCGAGCCAATGCATGGTGGTAATGCGTCGGAGGTGTCTTTTCCCCCTCACCGCGGTACCAGCAGGTTTCTACCTACGCTCCCTACCCACCGGAAAACCTCTCAGTCGGCAGTGAAAGTCGCCGCGCCAGTGCGAACAGCGAGGAGTGTGTATGTGTGTGTGTTTACTTTTTTTTCACGTCGCGTTCGCGTTTTTAGTGCCACCACAAACCCGCACAGCTCACCTCAAACAACACAATGATTTTCCACGGCCGTCGTCGAACCCTCTTACAGTCGCAGTGTGCTGGTGGTGACGGTGGTGGACTCGGAGGGGAAAATATCACTCGACTTGGAGAGAACCTTGATAAGTTCGAGAGTGTGCGAGGTGCTGTATGCTATGGTGCCCTTGGCACCGCTAGTGCGATGACTCGTAAACATACGGCCATAAACTTCCCTTAGCGACACACCGCGGAGTCAAAAGAGTAACGGCAGGGTGGGAGGGG
>NW_026267282.1:5181-7382 GCF_000697945.3 Frankliniella occidentalis | reverse complement strand
ACCGCACCCGGCCCGAAAAGTACGAAAAGCGCCGCGCGCCCGACGATCGGCCCTGGGGGAGCCCGGCCCGTCGCAGGCCGGGGGCCGGGGCTCTCGCTCTTGGCACTCGCTTGTACCGTGGACGGGCCCTGGTACCCAAAAACACTTTGACCGATTATATCGTTAAACTGATTTACTGTATTGAATTAGGTTTGTCAGTTTAGGCTTGACTCTAGTTTTGAAAATAGACAATTAGATGCATAGCTAATATCAAAACTGATTTACTGTATTGAGTTAGGTTTGTTAATTTAGGTTTCCTTTTTTTGAAAACACCATGTTTATTTAGACCAAGGTCACCACTGAGTAGGCACAAGGACAGCATAGGGACTTCAAAGGCGTTCTTTGAATAAAACTTCAGTTTAACATGAACATTAATTTTGACTTCAGTGGCGTGGTAGGCCGCGCAGGCAAACGAAGACGCATATTTAGCTCAGCTTTACACGGTTTCAACCTTGTGTGCATAGTCACTGACACCTTCCAACCGCCTGCTAGGTAGGCACTCCAATGCACGCGGCGCTTTTCGTATCATTTAGACCGTGAAGTGGAGGGAAAGGACAGGGGTGGCTTGGGACTAGGGCCGCGGCGCTTATCGTCCGGGCCTGCGGCGCGTGCATTTAAGGACCGGCCCCCGTCCAGTGACTTGTCATGTCAGCTTAGCGCAGGTAGGCCCGGCGCTTTTCGATGCTCCCCGTGCGGAAAGAGAAATGATCGCTTGATGAATGCCGGTAGTATGTCACCCCAACCAACTCCCTTCCCCGCCACCTCCGCGTCGTCATCCCCGTAATCGTCCCGGAGGGGGGACGGGAGGGGGGCGTGTGAACGCCGGCAGGCCTCCTCCTGGCGACGCCAGGAAGGGGCCGCGATATCTATTAGAGGCTCCTACTTAGGACCGCAGGGCTAAACCGCGCCAACGGCGGGGCGCCGCGACCTAGCGGGGCGCTTGGGGTTCTTTCCGCCGGCGGTGGGGGAGGCCCGCGGGGAGGCCCGCGGGGAGGCCAGGGGAACGGTTAGTAGTACAGCTAGTGGCAGACAGACTGTCAGCGCGTCGTGTATGAGTTTTGCCAGTCTTGTTATCCTTTGGGTCACGTTGCAAAGGTGTTTGACGGCATGCTCACTCCAAGAGTCGCTTGCTTGCCTATGTGTCGTACGCCGTACGCGTGCGTGTCTACTCCGGCCCCGCTCCACCCCGCCCCGCCACACCTCGCCATGTACAGCAAGGTGCAGGTGCCGCGCTGGCTTGAGCGCGCCGTCACGTCACACACGCGTTGGGCGGGGTGGGGCGGTGGCGGGGCAGGGTGTGAAGGGGGAGCAGAGGTGAGGGTGTTCTTTGTTCGCCTGCTTGTCAACATAACGCACACTACGGCCGGCGCCCTGAATGCGGAGGGACGCTGCCCTCCCGCCCCCCGACTACTGGGCGGGCAAGCAGGGGGCCGGACGTGGGGATGGGGAGACGGGGTGAGCAGGTGGGTCGCGCGCTCTGCAAGACGGAGGAACCACATGGCGCACTCGTCGATCACGACAAAGTTTCGGACGTTAAAGAACCACAGAACAGGGGGGAGGGGGGAGGTCTCGGGGAGGCCAGGTCAGACCAGACGCAGTTGTAAACCGCCTGGGAGGGAAGGTTAGGCACCGTGCGCGCACGCCTACCCCGCATGGAAAGGCGAGGCTAAACCGCGTCTGAAAACTGTCCGAGCTTCCTAGACATTGCTTGCACGCCTGAGTAGACGCGATTCAGCCAATTTTCAGACGACTTTTCTGTCTGAAACTTACCCGACTTTTGAAGTAGCCGGCGCTGCAGACTGCAGCGCCCATGCGCTGTGGCCGAGCTTCGTGAGGACATATGGCTTGGCTGAGCACACAGCCACCTCCGGGCTGTGAGCGATCTGAGGGACAGCTTCCCACTGTCCGGAAGCCTCATGGGAAGGAAAATGAAACTGGCAGCGACCGCAACTGGCCGGCCGGTGAGCGGGATCGAACCAACAGCCTCCGAGTCAAGAATCGTTCGGCTAGCACGCTTGGCCAGAGCGCGCTCGCTCCCGGGGAGAAGCGAACAGCGAACACGTTCCTCCTCAGCGCGTCGCGGGAGTATATCTACTTTGTGCTTTTGGTGAATGATCAACACGCCAGCATAAGTCAGCAGACGCCGGAGCAGACTATTGCAT
>NW_026267282.1:0-2120 GCF_000697945.3 Frankliniella occidentalis | reverse complement strand
CGTAGGGCTGGTTGGGTCGGTTGGGGTCGTAGGGCTGGCCGCTGTGGTAGGGCTGGTTGGGTCGGCTAGGGTCGTAGGGCTGGTTGGGTCGGTTGGGGTCGTAGGGTCGGCTCGGGTCGTTGAACACACTGCCGGGTCCAGGGTAGCCGCCGACACCGCCGTTCATGTTGTATCCGTTGTTGTAGTAGTTGTCGGTGAACTGGGCCGTGTTGAGGTCGAAGATGACCAGCTTGGGCGGGCAGCGGTTCTCCTGGGTCCTGCCCTTGACGTTGACTCGGCCAGAGTCCAGCACCCACATCCTGCCCTCGCTGTCGATCTCGAAGCCGTGCACGTTCTGCAGGGCGGAGCAGTTGCCCAGCTCCTGCCACTCCCACGACGGGAAGGGGTCCAGGCGGGGCGAGTTGGAGCCGCCGCGGGGCTGCGCGGGCACCGAGTTGAGGGTGGAGGGCACGCCCTCCTTCATGCGGGGCACGGACAGGAACATGCGGTCCCGCCACACCTTGATGCCGCCCAGGGCGTTGTTCTCCGGGATGTACTGGGACGCCCGCAGCGCCGCCGCCTTGAGGTTCTCATCAGGCCACGCGTAGTCGATCTTGAACCACTCGTACACGGCGCGGAAGACGTCGTTGCCGCCCGGGTAGCCGGGGACGCCGTTGGCCGAGCTCAGGCCCGGTTGGTACGGGGTGTTGTTGTAGGCGCCGTAGGCACCACCGGGGGGCGGGTACCCGCCGGGTGGCAGCGCCCCGGGCTGGCCGTAGGGCGGCGGCGGGTACTGCTGCGGCTGGGCGTTGCCCGACACCAACGCGGCCGTCGCGGCCAACAGCGCGAACGCGAACCACATCCTCGCGTTAGGGAATTCAACGCACGACTGGAGAGCCCGTCCGCCGCCAGCCCTCTAGCCTCGCCGCGGCGACTGCTGCTGGCCCGGCCGCCCGCCGCGGCAGGTGGGGGGCGGGGCGGGGCAGGGCGGGCGTAGCGAGGGGCCCAGTGGGAGGGGCGGGAGGGGCGGCCAGGTAGGCGCTGCGCCCGCCGGACGGACGGACAACCGCCGCCTTGCCTCCCCCCTCCCCCTCAACCCACTCCACGCAACGGCGGGAACGGGGTGAGGCGGAGAGGGAAGGGTGACGCGGATGGGTCGGGCCCGTCTCTCTGTCTCTCTCTCTCCAAGAAAGAAGCGAGCGATAGGCTACCGCTGCGCATCTTTCCTTCTTCCTCTCTTTTGTTGGGAGAATTTAGAAATAAGCACTTGTTCGAGTGAAACCGGTGGAAGCCGGGTGACTGCAGACGGCGACGATGGCCTGGCGCTGGGAAGTCTCCAGAAATCACACCAACCCCGCGCCGCCGAAAAGCAACAGCGTTCGATGCGTTGCGGCGACTCCCCGATGCGAACAGAATCAATCGGTGCCCCGCCTATCTCCACCGATCGACCTTTAGTAATGAGACCCTAATGGGTACCGGAAAGGGGTCCGTCGGTGCTGCATGCGGTCCTAATCACAGGGATAGGCCCGGGGAGCGTCTCGACGCCCATGGGGTGGAGCTGGAACGGACTGAGAAGGCGAGGGAGGTCTTCCGTTTGGCGACGCTTCGCTTGGTGGTGGTCGTGCCTGCTGACCTGCTTGACCACCTGACGCGCCGGCTTCCTAGCCTCGCGCAGGGCTCTCGTGGTTCAGCCGGCAGACCAAAATCTAAATTCGCTGGTCCACAGGAGACACTTTCAACCTTGAGAAAATTAAAACTGATTGCGCCCAGCATCAGCACCCCCTCCTCCCGCCGCTTTTTGGTGTCCAAATATAGTAAATGACATGGACTGGACATGGCTCAGCCCCGAGCCGAATGTTTGCAAGTGTCTCTGTGCGCATGGGGTATGTGCGCGCGGGGTAACGTCAGTGCTTCCTCCACTTTGCCGGCCAGAGCAAGTGTTCCGGGGAAAAGAATTCTCAATTGCTACACTTGAGCTTTGTTTAATTTCAGTTGTAACGTCATTCATTTTCGGTTTCAATCTAACTAGCTACCTACACTTCAGATTGGGGGGGAAGATCAGCAACCACACATCCATATTTGATTGATAATAAGAAACTGCTCACCACAGTATACATAATATTTAGGATTTTTTTCAGAAT
>NW_026267281.1:666420-670268 GCF_000697945.3 Frankliniella occidentalis | reverse complement strand
CCAAATCGGCCACTGCAGAACAATAAAGACGAATTTTATTAGTAGTAGCAGTACAAGTGGAAGTGGTAGAATAAAGTAAGTTAGACTTTGTCAAATTAGCAAGCAGGGGCAATAAAATTAGCAAGGTGAACGCATGGGGCGATAGAAGAACAGGATAGAAACGCCAACTACAATGACAAACTAACTGACCCAAAAGAAACAATTCGGTAACAGAATAAATTACATAAAGGACATTGAATGATAATCTAAATTGAAAAGGTGAGGGTACACCAGTGCACGCACTAAGAAAGGAAAATGGAATGCAGACATGGCTCGCACTCATGAAAGTTACAGCCCAACATCTTCACTACAATCACGATAAAAGTGTCGGGCTGTACTTCCAAAAGTCAAAGGGTTATTGTTGCTATATTAAAATCGTTGCTGACTCACCTTCCACTTTCACAGACATGTTAATAGTGTCCGTTACAGTTTGAATTTTTACAATAAACCAGCAACAATCATATACACCCCTTCTAACGGCCAAACTCGTCGATTAAGTAGACTTCAGACCAAGCAGTGACGCATCTTCATAGAACAACAAATTGATTTCTGTTTTTTTCAGGATATCAATTTGAATTTTGACAACAATCATCGGAGACAAGACCGCCCTCCCTTCACCCCTCCGCCCTGCGCGGCGTGACGTAACCGTAACGGTCAACGATAAAATGGTACCAACATGAACACAGAGACGTCATGTTTTTGTCACATACTTTTGCAGAATACTGATTTGATCGCATTGAGAGTACTTAAAAGGTGTTGCAGTGTGTTTCTAATGTGTTCTTTTAGATTCTTTTTGTAAAACAAAAGTAATTACCTCAAAAGCTTTTGGGTTGGTACAATTGAGCCTTTCTGCCAATACGCGAACGCTCGAATTTGCTTGACGAATTACTCTGAGATTCTTTGTTCTCTCTGTCACGTTCCCGCCTCAACCCTTGGACTGAACCATTGATTCTTTTTCGTTGTTCGTTGCCGAATTCTATTTGATTCTGCCCTTCCATCTGGCCTACCATGAACAATCAAGAAAATAACAGGTACATAGTCTCAACACTGCTGGACAATTAATTGTCCTTGGGGCTATCTCTCGTTCAATACTTTTCTCAGAGCCTAACCCTTCCGCAAGGAAAACGTGGTTCTCACAAAGACCTCATATTGTGACCTCTTTATGACTCATTACGAGGTCTCAATCTCCGCACTTGTGACATCACTGGTGACCTCACAAGTGCAAGAATCGCGACCTAAGAGGTCACATTGAGGTCTTCGTGAGAAAACCGTTTTCCTTGGGTGCTAAGTAGCCCCTTAAATGCATTCCAGGCGCTTCAATGCATTGGCGCATGTAAACTTGTAAACTTAGAACAAAAATTCCATTTTTATTGTTTTATAGGAATTCGGAGAACCGAGTGGCGGATGGCCGCGTACGTAAACGCAACCGAGGGAAAAACAACAACTCGCAACGGAGCAGGCCGTTCACTCCTCCACAGCAAGGTGGCTGGGGGGGATTCGGCCATGGCAATCAAAATTCGTTCGTGCCTCCATGGGGTATGCAAATGCCCATGCATATGTACCCTGGAGCGGGGATGATGTACCCTCAAGTGCCTGTACCTCATGCCTCGGGAATGGACTTCCTTACGTCCATGGCATTGCAAAGTTTGCCTCCGCAGCAGCAGCAGCAACATGCTCAAGCATTGCAAGCACATGCAGCTGTTCTGCTGCAGCAGATGTTGTCTGCAGCAGGTGCTGCTCCTGTCCTGGCTGCTACGTCTGCTTTTGGCCAAGTTTCTGCCCCTACCTGTAGCCTCAGCCAATCTGTTGCTTCAGCTGCGCTTGGCAATGCTTCAAACCAGACACTTCCCGCTGCTAGCCTTGGTTATTCTGCTCCAGCTTCACCACCATCAGTGTCTGCTCAACCGAGTCAGAAGGAGGCTGCTACGAGCCAGACAGTTTCTCACCAGCCCACTCAAGCTACTTTGCCCTGCTCAACATCTTCCTCTGCTCGATCGAATGAGACGTGTGCTGCTACACCTCAGACGTCCTCTGACTCACTGCCAGTTAGGGCAACCCGAGCGTCGAGTCAAGCATCAGCTGGACCTCCTGCATCACGAGTTCCTTCAGCTGCGTTGGGTCGAGCTCCTACAAGCACGACAGGAATTGAAACTGACTTCAACTATCTAAGTGATCAAGCATCAGCTGAACCTCCTGCATCACGACGTCGAGTTCCTTCAGCTGCATTGGGTCGAGCTCCCAGAAGCACGACAGGAATTGAAACTGATTCGATTTCTCTAAGTGAACGTGATAATTATGAAACCAACTATGAAGACGATGATAGCAATGCAAGCGACTGCATTTTGGTTGAAGGTGACCCAGAGAACTGTGGTGGGGTGTATTTTCCTGGCAAGTCACAAGTAAGTACAGCAACACCTATGAACAGGTTGTATCTTTGTCTATGTCTTCTGATATACTTTTTAATTCTGCCTCCATTATAGCCCGATGATGTGTGTGAAGAGAATGGTGAAGTTTCAAAGGCTCTTAATAAGAAAACAAAAGGTCAGTACTGTGTTATTACTTTAATGTCACACACAATACTGTTTTAAAGTAATCATGTTTTGTGTATACTTACTGAGTATGTTTTGTAGCCAAAGTGGTAGTAAAACCCAGCAATAAGAAGGGTACGATTCACAAAGCCACCCTGGAAAAGATCCAAACAGAGGCAAACAAATACTTTCAAGATGACAATAAAAGTGTCAAGTTCAAAAAGGGCCAAACGAACAACGTGCTATCTAAGAAGGCCCAACCCAAGCCACCAGTCAAACGCTCAAATCGCTTGAACCAATCAAATTATGGTAAGTTTCATTGTCCACTGTAGCGATATGTGAAATTCTTTAGTTTATTACTGTGTGAAATTTACATCAAACTAAGTATATAGCCTAAAATATATCATCAAATAATGGGCATAGTAATATTACAAAGCCTAGGGAAATCTGAATTCCTGATAGACTGTTGGTCACTCTGGTACAAAATGTATGTTACAGTACATATTGGACAGTCTTAATTTTTCCTAACTGAATTTTTACTACATTGTCACAAACATTTGTGTTACATAATACTGTGAGGCTTAGAAATAAAGTTCTCATATAATTAATAATGATTTTGTGTTTCTCAGATTTTAAAAGGGATGATTATTCTGACGGTAATCTGTCCCCTGAGGAATATTAGTAAGTTTTATATGGGCAATAATGAGATAGACATGGTTTGTCAGCTTATTTTCTGTTATATCTTTTTATTTTTTAGGAAACGACTCATTTCAACAGCTGGATTCTGCTCAGGGTAGAGTAAACCGGACCCTTCTTAATGCCTATTCCAGGGCAAGGACTAATGAAGACCTCGAGGATATGAAGGCACTAAAGGAGGCTGGCGTACTGTTGCCCAATGGGTTTACACCCATGGGCCCCATGTTTTCTAAAGATGGTGAACAACTGTTGTAATAATATTTTATTTTCTCTTGTACTCTAGTTTTGTTTTTTTACTTTTTATGTTGTATGCAAGTACTTTGCAAGTAATTTTGTTTCTTCTCAATCGAGTTCTCTCGAAAATGCAACCCTGATTGTAGTAAGTAAGATCCATAACAAACCACAGTCCTGGTGTCTTGGCCAGGTAACTTTCAATGGAAATACTGGTTGTTGTGAATTTTTCCCTCTGTGGCATTGCAGTCTCGGGCTCAAATCTCTGAATTAAATGTTTTGTCATTTGGCGGTGCACATATTTCATTATTAAATACTGAAGTATTGTTTACTTAAAGCAGCAAAAAGAAAATT
>NW_026267281.1:648958-653640 GCF_000697945.3 Frankliniella occidentalis | reverse complement strand
TCCTGGTCGGCCGACCCGTGCTGCCGCCCGCCCCGCTCGACGGCGTCCTCGCCCGCTTGCTCGAGAGCCTTTCTCAGGTCCTGGTCGGCCGACCCGGGCCCCCGCCCGCCCTGCTCGACGCCGTCCTCGCCCTCCTGCTCGAGAGCCTCTCTCAGGTCCTGGTCGGCCGACCCGTGCTGCCGCCCGCCCCGCTCGACGCCGTCCTCGCCCGCCTGCTCGAAAGCCTTCTTCAGGTCCAGGAGCTCCGGCCACGCCCGGCGACGTAAGCGTCCTGCTTGGGAGCCTCCTCTAGGTCGCGTGAGCGAGCCCCGCCACCGTGCCATTCTCTTCTCCGTCCTCCAGACCCCCTCGCCATTGGAGGGGCTCCCTCCCTGGGCTGGGCCCCGCACTACACGGCAGCCTTTGGTAAGAACCTTTAAAATCACAAGCACAGCAGCAAGCTGCTGCGAGCCAATCAAAGTGTGCTGTGTTGTGGGGCGAAAAAAGTGGATGAAAACCATAGCTGAACAGAACATGGTTTCATATTTTTACATTTGGCACATGATTCACACATTCTCTTTAGATGAGTTGGGTCTACAAAACACAAATTCTCCAACTCTTAAAACTTTATACAGGATATTTTTTAAAATAGAAACAACAACATATCGTTCAGTTCCTTTTTTTGGAATAACAGGAGAAATAGTGTATTTGTCCTGTCATGGCAAACCACTCTTGTGAGTTCAAGAGAAATCTTCTTGACTATGGCAACTTTTAAATTATCACTGTCTTTAATGTGATATTTTTTCCATACCAAAATATTTGGCGCCTGATGTGTTTGAAAAGCAAACAGTAAAATTATTGCGACGCATTTGTCGAGAATAAATAGAAGATGTATACGCAGTTTTGCCAAAAAGAACTTTGTAAGATACTCTTAATTTGTCTCTTAAGGTGCAAAGGATCAAGAGACAAAATGTATTTTTCACTAAACTTAAAACTTTGTACTTGATTGTGAGGTGTGATATCGATTTGATGAAAGTAGAGTTGGTTGCAACTTGTAATTTGTATATTTGAACTCCACAAGCCAATTTCACACCGTTGATTAGTTGATTAGTAGAAGTAATAGTTTTAAGGCTATCATTTGGCCGTGGGTATGAATGTCAGAACACTTTTTTTTAAAAGAATCTAAAGTTACTTGGTCTAATTTTTAATTGACGAAAAGGTTCATTGAAGACAGAACACCCTAGTCAAAAGACAACAAGCAACCATCAAACATTTTAACAAGGCCCGCACTTACATCACCATCAACATCATTACTAGCATATATTCACTTTCATTGACAAATTCCTGCAGTACTTGGAACTGCTTCTTCATCGCTGCTACTGCTTGAAGAGCTTCCAGGTGCTGCTTGTTAAAATTAGTTGAACCTCATTGGTGATAGACTGGAATGGTGTAAGTTGACCGCAGAGAGAAGATTTTCAGGGTGACCCTATAAAACAATTAATAAATTAGTATATTGATTTTCAATTGCAAACAAATGCGAAATAGACTGTGCAAAAATTGAGTTTTGAGTAACTTACAGAGATACCGACTTCCTTGAGGTGGTTTACGTTAACTCATTACACCCCATCTTTGAGTTACTTTTGAGCCTACTTGATGTTCAGAATGCCTCCTAGAATACGATATAGACAAGTTACACAGTGCATAAGAACAACATTTATTTAGAAATAAAATTCTATGTGAAACCAACCACTAAGCACTTGCATGGAGAATAGGGGTGCGAGATGCAGAAAATCATTATGGGTTTAATGTTCTTGATTTATTAAGGTTGAGTCTTCCGATAGTTTCTTCCCATCATTGCAACTCGCAGATAATATATGACAGAATTCTGATGCTGGGGGTACCTTGGGAAAAACATCACAGGTGTTAACCACTGCTGACGCAGCGCTCTTAATAAAATGACAGAAATAGAGCTTAAAGTAGATGACCCATTGAATACATAACACTTTCTTTTGTTCGGAAAGAACAGCATGAAACTCTGCTCTTCAACACTAGAACAGTGAAGTGGAAATAAAAGTGAAAAAAGCACCTCTTTAGCTGGTGAGGCTGATAAGTTCTTGTAAGCAAGGAGAAAAATGATGATTTTCCTAATAGGCAGACACAGGCTTTTGTCTCATATTCTACAGTACCTGAGTCCATAATCTGCTAAAGGAGAGAAAAAATCAAGTATGATCGAGAGGTTAGGGCGACAACTAACAGCAATTTTTCGCAATTTTAAAGCTTTGACATTCAATGATTTAGAAGCATCTCTATAGTTGGGAACTCAAATCAAAAACAGTGCACGTGCATGCATGGAGTATCGGCGGATTTGGCTGACCAGTTTCTCATACTTTGCATTAGAAGCCTTGCTTCCATGACAGTTTCTCATAGCTCTTCCAGGGTATAGCAAGTTTCAAATTGATGGTGCGTACGTCGTACGTTATTTGGCATAAAGCATTATGGTTCACGAGTTACACGTTATCTTTCGGGACATTGTTTTGAGTGGAAATGCTTATAATATTTTGTCTGGATGTCGTGAAGTATCCCGAGGGTCACGTTGGTACCCTTGCTTTTGGACCGTTACGCTCGCCGCTCGCCACCGCCAGCCGTACTCACGCAAGTTCCAACAGGTTCGTACCCAACGGTTGTCTTGTCTTTGCCTCTGCGCTCAGGTAGATTATTATTATAATTTTAAAATAAAAGATATTGAAAATAAAATCAAAATATTGCCTTTGATATGTAGAGGCCCGCTCGGCCCGTTACTAGGTTCGTGGTATTTGAAATATGTACCTGATAGAAATGTAACAGGAGTCACATTTGCCACACTTTGTCAATGTTAGGGTCATTCTCGATTTCAAATGTGTTGGAAGGTATTAACATTGTATTTCGTGATACAATTCTTGTGATTTTTGGTGCCTGTTAAAAAACTTTCCTTGTGCTGCTTGGGCTGCAAGGTTAGGTGCCCTTGCCCCATGCGTTGTTTGACAAAGTCTAACTTACTTTATTCTACCACTTCCACTTGTACTGCTACTACTAATAAAATTCGTCTTTATTGTTCTGCAGTGGCCGATTTGGATGGAGATTGTGCACATTTAACTAGTCTACTTTAACGTTTTATTCTCCAAACTGTTGTGGATGCGCTCCGTCCTCTGAAGAATTTGGGTTATTATTTTTATATCTGCAGGTCTTTCAAGGTAATATTCACCTTCAATTTGTTGAGAGTACTAATATTCTAGGGATGTGAACTGATTTGTCTTTATTTCTTGCCAGTATTATTGTTGGGCGTTGACAGAGATGCTATCAAGAAAGTTGTATACATCCAGCAAGCCGTTACCATTTTCATCTCAATGTTGTTGTTGCCGCATTCTTTCCTTTAAAATAATTTTGATTGACTCTGAATTAGTCATCGTTTTGAGTTTCATATGGTAATTTGTTGCATCAGTAATCATTTTTTCTCCTAAGTTGTTCTTATGTTATGTTTGTCAGCTGATTCATCTGTATTTCATTCCAGATTTCTTTCGTGGTGGTCGTCATATACCAGTTTGTCTTCTCGAGAAGTGCATTGGAGCATGAAACATTTGTGTCCATTCAGCGGTCCTGTTCACATTACGATGTCAAAGCTGTTGTTGACGCGCATCTTTCTGGACAAGAATTTGCTTTGTTTCTCAACTTGTCAACACGATTCCTGTGGTAAGCTTTTGCTTTGCTTTAAGTTTGTTAAAAAATATTTCTTGTTAATGGATGTGAGTTAATGCATCTTATTTATTCCTTGACAGGTTTATTGTTATTTGGCTTTTGATTTGACTACCGGTTGGGTGTAAGGCAAAGCAAAGAGTTGCACTCGTTCATCAACCTTTTCTAATATTCATCTCCAAGTCGTCGTAGATGCGTTCAATACTTCATAGCATTCTCAACTATAAGTACTCGACAACGCGCTCCCTCCACACTTATAGATATAGATGCCACAGCCTCTCATCACTTTGGCTCACCCATATGGTACGTCTTTTCCTGAACCAGTTCTGTTCTATAGGAAGACAAATGCTTTGGGTATGTGTGAATTCAAATTTGTTTTTGTTTAGGGGTAGGAATGAACAAGTATGTGTCATTGAAGGAAGCATTTATATTGTCAACCACAAGTTCACCCTGACGCGCTCCCTCCAGTAAAGAATTCTGATCACCATGCCACTCCTCAACCCGGGGTAAGTTTTTTCTGCTCTTTGAGTTGTGATAGTTAAAAACTGACATGGACAAATTTCATTTTATTTCTTATTGACAGGTATTTTGTTGTTTGGTGTCTACAATGATTGCATTTCCTGCCTCTGCATGTCAATCCTTTGATTTGTACTTATTCAGCAAGCCTATATTATATTTTCAAGTACAAACTGTTGATGACGTGCTCCTTCTCAGTATAAATTTTGATCGCCATTCAACCTCTGAACACTCAGGGTGTTTCGAGGTAAGTTTTCTCTTTGTTTTGAGTTGTGATAATTGATATCTAACATGGTGTGCATGTGAACTAATTTCTTTTCATTTCTTCTCAGGTATTTTGTTTGGTGTCTATAATGATTGCATTTCCTGCCTCTGCAAGTCAATCCTTTGATTTGTACTTATTCAGCAAGCCTACATTATATTTTCAAGTACAAACTGTTGATGACGTGCTCCTTCTC